>NW_027530356.1:1723560-1744828 GCF_008692635.1 Crocuta crocuta | reverse complement strand
TTATATATATAATATATATATAATGTATGCATGTATATGTAAGTATAAATGTGTATGTACCTATATGTGTATACACACACACACACACACACATATGTTTTCTCCCAAAAAGATAATACACTGTTAAAGCTATTATGTCTGTGCGTGACACTTAAGGGTGAGAGGGTTCTCATTTCTGTTCATTTTTATTCATGTCAAGCGATCATTAAGATTATAGTTTTATCATTTTTTCCTAATATACTTAAAGTTGAAATCTTTGCTTTTGTCTAATGTATGTCCTTGTTAATGATGTGATAATCTTTTGCTAGTGCTGATTGATTTTCAGAACCTATAGAAAGCATCTTACTAAACACTTTAGGTTTAAAATTAATGCAATTTACAAAGAGAAGGAACTGAGCTGCAAGTTGTATCCAGGTATGTGTGAAAAAATTTGTTTCCAGGGAGGATTGAAAGGTTTTTTTGTTTTTTTTTTTTCAGTAGGAGTAGCATTTCCTAAGAGTGGTTGAACCCATGGAGTATGAAGCAAGTAAACAAAAGCAGAAACTTCACAAAAGAAAAAAAATAAACTTATGAAGGAAAGAAAGTAAATATTATTTTCAATCTTAGCAGTGTAATTATCAAATTTATAACCTACAGGTTTTTAAATATCTTTAAGTTGCATCTGATTGGAATAGCATTATAAATAAATATTGTTAGGCTAAATTGACAATTTGAAAAATGTTATTTTTATCTATTTGTTTTATAAATTTTTAGAATGGGAAGATGGTAACTACGAAGGTAACTAACTGTGCATGTATGTGTATGCATGTTAGGTACCACTATGAGCCCATAGTTATATTTCTATGGGCTGTAGAATGAAGGTGTACTTCATTCCTTTTTATCACTGAATGACTTTCCATTGCGTGAGTATGCCACTTTTTGTTTATTCATTCATTTGTTGATAGTCATTCAAATGCTTTTTAGCTATTATGAATAATGCTGCTATGAATGTCCACATACCAGTTATTTTGTGGACTTATATCTATCTAGGGTATAAAACTAGTTGTGGAATTCCTGTGTCATATCACTCTATGTTCAACATTTTGAAGACCTGTCAAATGGTTTTCCAAAATACCTGCCCATTTTGCATTCCCACTAGCAACGAATTCAGTTTCCAATTTCTCCATATTTTTGCCAATACTGGCTATTGTCTCCCTTTTATTAAAGCCACTTGCTATGTAAGTGATAGCTCTGTCACTTTGATTTGTCTTTCCTCAATGATTAATGATGCTCAGGGGATGGGGTGCATGTGTGTGTGTGTGTGTGTGTGTGTGCCTATTACCAATGCATATATATTCACTGAAGAGATGACTATTCAAATCTTTGGCCCAGTTTTAAAATTTTTTTTTTTATTATTATTGAGGCTTGAGAGTTTGTTACACATTCTGGACTCAAGTTCTTTATCAGAGGTATGGTTTTCAAATATATTCTCCCAGGCTATGGGATGTCTTTTTACTGTCTTGATCTTCCTCTTACTGCTTGTGTATTTTGGTGTTGAATCCAAAAAATTATTACCTAACTCAAGATCATGAAGATTCAGTCCTCTATTTTCTTCTAAGAATTTTATAATTTTAGCTTACATTTAGGTATAGAATCACTGAATTCCCAGAGGAATCCTGGTTCCTTTCAGTGCCAAATAATGTTTACATACTACAAGCCGGGTTCTAGGGGTGCACACCACTACAGAATTCTCATGACTTGTTTTCCAGGGGACATTAGTGAAATAAATGATGCGCGCGCGCGCGCACACACACACACACACACACACACACACACACATACATACACACACACAGTGAATTTGAATCAATATTGATATTTTAATTTAATATTTTAAAGATTTCATATAGATTTACTTAGCTTTCATATTTTATAATTTTAACTTTTTTCTGTATCTCAAAAATTAATGGTTTCCAAAGACACTAATATAATTTTTTATTTAAAAATTTTTAAATGTTTTTAATTTATTTCTGAGAGAGAGACAGAGTGAGCAGAGGAGGGTCAGAGAGAGAGGGAGACTCAGAATCCCAAGACAGGCTCCAGGCTCTGAACTAGCTGTCAGCACAAAGCCTGACACGGGGCTCAAACCCATGAACCATGAGATCATGACCTGAGCGGAAGTCGGACACTTAACCGACTGACACACCCAGGCACCCCAATTTTTTATTTGTAAGTATACCTAAAATAATTTCAAAATTATGTTAATATTACCATTAAAATTAAGAATAAAGTTTAATATTTGAATAAAGCTTAAGATTTTTTAATCATCTGAATATACTATACTCAGGATATCCAATCAAGTATTGTATTTCAAGGTCACTTGATGCAATTTTCTTTTCTCTCTGTGGTTATGCCTCCAACTGACATAAAGTTAGGTTCACTTGCTTCAGTTGTTTTCCAATTTTTAGGCACATTTAGATTTGTGTCTAGATACAAATCAATTGTGTTGATTGTTTTTAACTAGACTGTTTCACAATTGTTTCCCAATCATTAAAGAGTTACACAGCTCCCTAACAAGATGCACCACAAAAATCTTGCTTCCGTCCCCGTCCCACTCATTTTGTTCCTTTGCTCCCCCTGAAAGTAACCATTTTTATTAATTTTGAGGTTATTTTTCTATGATATATTTTTGAAAATATAAGCGAGTAATATATATTAATATTTGTATTTCCATCACTTTCTGAGATAAAAATTAGCATTCTTGCTTTTTTTGCTTACCAAGAGAACTCAGATAAAACTATCAGTAGAAAGATATTACCCTCATTCAACTTGTAATTAAGGTTCTTCAATATGTGAATGTACCAAGTGATCTCCGACCGACTGATATGTGGGGTTAATTCCACTCTTTGGTATAATACATAGTAGCACTCCGAATAGCCTGTAGAGTCATCACTGTATTTTTGCCAGTGCATCTTTGGAATATAGTCTTAGAGATGGAATTGCTGAATATAGCAGACACAGTCTTTGCTCCCTTGAGCTCTCCCTTCTTCCCAATTCTGTGCGCTCCTCCCCCAGCCTTGTGAGCCTTTGCTCCTCATGGCCTTCATCTGCAACTAAAGGACTGCCCTCAAGATACTGGAGCAGACACCACTGAACTAGCCTCCTTCCAGGGAGGCTTTTTACAAAGGATGAATTGGTGTCAAAGAGTGAAAGCCCAGGTACTCCTATGAAATCAGGCAGAAGCTTCTTTCTAAAAATGGCCTGAAAGTGAATTCTTGCAAGACATCTTTGTCTTTCTTGCCCTCACTCCCTCAGCAATTTCCTGGGAGCAGTCCCCTAATCACCTATTTTGTACATGAGTCTTCATTTCCGGGTCTGCTTTTAGCAAACTGGACTCAAGATTTTGAGTCTGTGTAATTTTGCCAGATGTTACCAAATTTCCCTCCACATGGGATGTATCGTCTCACCTTCCTATTAGCAGTGCACAAGAACGCCTGATTCTGCAGATCCCAACCATCCAAATTTAATTTGAAACTTGCAAAATAGGTAACCATTTCACATAATTAGAAGCTCTGATCTTAAAAAAATTGACGTTTATTTACATCTCCTATTAGACGCTAGGTTATCTCAATAAAATAGAATGGTAAGGCCCAATGGTTCAAGGCACTATCAATAACCAGACAATCACATTTTTCCAGATGATATCCCTCAACATATTAAAAGAATTAATTAGTACCAAAAGAGAAACAGACTTTAAAGTCAATGAATTAATCCTCAGCATTTATTAAGCACCTATAAAGTATTTAAATGTAAAGAATAGTAATATATTAATTAAAATAAGGAAAGCACAATTGTTAAATTCTACTTTGGGAAGAAGAGGTTAAAATAATTTTTTAAATACTTGAGGTTTCTCATCATATATCTTGAACAAATGGGAAATTTGGATTTGTAAATAAGAGATTGTTGAAGAGTATATATTTCAGAACTATTTGAAAACAAGACATAATTGCAGCAGCTATCACTAAACAAACAAAGCAAACAATTTAGAGAAAGAGCTAACCGGAGGCGCCTGGGTGGTTCAGTCAGTTAAGCATCTCTTGACTTAGCTCAGGTCGTGATCTCACAATTTGTGAGTTCTAGCCCTGCATCGGATCTGCACTGACAGAGTAGAGGCTGCCTGGAATTCTGTATCTCTCTCTCTCTCTCTCTCTCTCTGTTCCTCCCCAGCGTGCTCTCTATTCTCTCTCAAATTAAATAAAAATAAACTTTAAAATTTTTTTAAAAAAAGAAACAGAGTTCACTGTGTCTGCAGCCACAAATCAAGAAATTAAGACACCAATAGAAAAACTAGT
Source organism: Crocuta crocuta (assembly GCF_008692635.1). Lineage (NCBI taxonomy): Eukaryota > Metazoa > Chordata > Mammalia > Carnivora > Hyaenidae > Crocuta > Crocuta crocuta. The sequence goes on along the minus strand of NW_027530356.1, from coordinate 1,740,497 downwards.
GAGACAAATATACTAACCCTTGGTTCATACGTCATGGCCAATGTAAACATCTGCAGAGTCAAATATCAATGCTTTAGAAGAAATCCATATTATATCTTTAGAAATAAAATGGGAAACTAAATACTAAGATAATAATGCAACATAAGAACATAATACAAGGTGGCCACAGTCTAAAAAACAGAAAAGATTTTATACTCAAATCACAATCTAGTATAAGTGTTAACTCTTCTCTTATTCAATAAATGTTTATTGAATATTACTATATGCCAGGCATTAATTTAACATTTCAGAATACCATCAGCACACAAAACTGAGATTCTAGGGAGATGCTCAATTAAATATAGCTATTATAAATAAGTCCAACTATGTATAATGTCAGAAATTGGTAAGTGCTGAGAAAAAAAATAATATAGTGAGGCAAGGGAGATTTGGACTGCAGGTGAAAGTTTGTGATTTTAAATATAGCTGTCATAGCAGGGCTCATTGAGAACGGGCTATTAGAGCAGCCTGGAAGGGGGCAAGTATAAACCACAGGGTTGTCTGAATGAGGAGGCTCACAGGCAGGGGAAACAGCTGGTCCCAAGCTCTAAGGCAGCAGTGTGAGTGGGGCGCTTAAGGAATAACTAGAAAGCCAAAGGAACTGTAACAGAATGAGAGAAAAAGGAAGAGATGAGGTCAGAGAAATAAGAGAAGGATGGTTCTTTAAGGACCTCATAAGATATTATAAGTACTTAGCTATTTGTGATGAGTGACATACAAAGACGTTAAAGGTTTTGAACAGAGAAGTGATAGCATCTGAGTTAAGTTTTAACAGGATCACCCTGAAATGCGTTAAGAGAATGTGGGGGAGGGAAGAGGCAAAGACAGAAGTTAAGAGAACAATTCAGAGGTTATACAATATCCGAGAGAGANGATAGAGGAAAAAGTATTTCCTACCAAATTAAGCGTGGAGAAGGAATGAGAGGAATTAAAGACCAAAGGCTTTTGGTTTGGTCAACTAGAGGAACAGAGTTGCTACAAGTCAGATGGGAAAAAGTAGTTAGTGGTGGTGGAGATTTTAGGGGGGAGATAAGTATATCAGTTTTGCACAAAGTGTAAACCCCACTTCCGTGTCAAAATAATGCATAGCCACTGACATTAAAGTTCCAATTAAGATTTCCTTTAAGTTAGGAACTGCATCTGACAGCTTTTGAATTCCCACAAAATGTCTAGTTATAGGATATGACACATGGAAGATGTAAGATGAGTATTTGCTAAATGAAGTAAATGCTCTCAGTCCTTTCAAATTCCTCACCACAGTGTGTGTGAAATATAAGAACACCGCCTGTCTCAAACTTATTGCTAATATTTTGTTTATGCTCTATTTTATGTGATACAACAATTTTTGAAAAATTGGTAAAATAGCCAAACTGATCATACTTAAAAAGAATCCAAAATAGTACATAGGGGTGCCTAGCTCAGCCAGAAGATCATGTGACTCCTGATCTCAGGGTCTTGAGCTCGAGCCCCACATTGGGTGTAGAGATTAGTTAAATAAATAATGAGTTAAAAAATAAGATAGAACAATAGAATCTAAAATATAGTACTATAGAGTGGCACCTGGGTGGCTCAGACAGCTGAGCATCATACCCTTGATTTCGGCTCGGGTCATGATCCCAACGTCATGAGATTGAGCCTCATGTCAAACTCTGCACTGAGCATGGAGCCTGTTTAAGATTCTCTCTGTCTCTCTCTCTTTCTCTTTTTCTCTCCCTCCCTCTGCCTTTTCCCCCTACTCATGTGTACTTGCTCCCTTTCTCTCTCTCTCTCAAATGAATAAATAAACAAAATCATAGAATGTGTATATAAATGCATATAATTGTTTTCAATATTTCCCTGAATAGTTTTTCTTTTAACGTAGGCAGATATAATTCATTTAAGAATACAATTCTTGGGATGCCTGAGTGGCTCAGTCAGTTGAGCATCTGACTTCAGCTCAGGTCATGGTCTCATGGTTTGTGGGTTCAAGTCCTGCGTCCAGCTCTGTGCTAACAGCTCAGAGCCTGGAGCCTGCTTCAGATTCTGTCTCCCTTTCTCTGGGTACCCCCCCTCCATGTTCATACTCTGTCTCTCTCTGTTTCTCAATGGTAAATAAACATTAAAAATTTTTAACAATACAATTCTTAATGTATTTAAGTAAAACCTAAATAAGTTTGAAATATATCTTTAAGTTTTATAGACATCCATTTTACATAAATTTTCATATTCTTTGTTTTCTTAATCAAAATGTACATGCTTATTCAGTAACTACCAATATATGTAAAATAACAGAAAGATAGCCATATACTTACAATATCTTATTTCCATATCTTTTAACAACATCTTACATTCACATAATATTTCTTGGGTTTCTTTCTCATATTATTCTACAACACCATGGAGGAAATGTGAATACAATTCTAATCATTTAAAAGTGAGGTTCATGCAAAAAAATGGTATTGAACATCTTTTCATTTTAATAGATGGCAGTTAAACTTATGAAGATGTTGGGTTCCCCTTATAGAGCTGTATCAATGTACAATTTTTAGATACATTGCTGTGCAAAGACTTAAACTTCAGATATTTCTTCCTTTCTCTTCTCCAAATTATAGCACGTAGAGCAAAACATTCCTTGAAAAAAAAACAAAGGATTTAGTCTCTAGAAAGTGTTCTACAATATTAGCTGATAAAGAAAGCGTTAAATCGAACTTTGGGTATATGTTAGTCATAACATAATCTCTTGATATATTAGTAGGTCAATAGTTCAGCCAAGAAAGGGACTCTAACTTGAGCAGACACTAATTAAAAGAATCAATTCTTATCCTACTACATACGTCCAATCATATTAACACATTTCTAGATTTCTTACTCAGTGGACTAGTCAAGATTAAAGGATTTGCTAATACGAAGGAACAGAGTATGCTTCCAAACTGACTGAGCAGATTTGTGAACAAATTAGTTCATTTAAAATTGACAGTGAAAGATTGATTTTGCAGAGAATGAGTTACCTAAGGTATTCATCATTTCCTCTGCCTCTGCACACAAGACAGAGATCCGTTTCCTTCACTTTCTGATTGTAATAGGGCTGCTTACTGCGCACCTTTATTTTACAGTCCTGATTGCAGCTTGTCATTCTTTTTAATTCAGACATATTTTAGCCTCTTAGACAGACCTTCAGGAATAACCCTTAAAAGCCTCAGTAAAATGACTCATTACGTGTTGCTAGACTACACTATAAATTATAATACAACAAAAATTTCTAATTGCGCAAAAGATCCAATTACTCATGAAGCTATTGGACTTATTATTCAAATGCAGAGGTGAGCACAAAATCCAGATGCAGAAACACTTTCCCAGAGTTCAAGGTCACTATTCTACAACTGATAAAATCTAAGATGTTTGGTATTTGGTATATATTAGCAAATATTCACTAATAAATAATTTATGGCCAAGATTAGAAACTATGCACCAAAAGCAGAGAAACAGAAAATGCTAAAATTGTTGAGGAACTCTTTTTTAACTAGAAGAAAATAAAAGCAAAACCTTGTGGAAGAAGAGAAACAATAGAACACAGAAATGACAACAGCAAACACAATTTAGGAAACAAGAATTCAATTAAAACAAATCCAAAGAAAATGTTATGAATTCATGCTATTTTATTCACAAGGACCTAGACTTCAGATATCGGAAACAGAAATTATGGTAAGATGACACATGTAGGGTGTAGAATTTTAGGACTTGTTAATTAAATGTGGGACGGTGGGAGAGTGGAGAGAAGTCTAGGTTAAATACTGGAGGGGGAAGAGTTAGGTAACTTGGTCCATGACAGTGCCCATTCATTCAAATATGGCGGAGAAATTAGAGGAAGAGCTTTTGATTTTTTATATCTGGACTATCTATGGGAAATCAAATGGAGATATCTATAACGGATTTGGGTAGACAAGTCTGTGTTCACAAAGTATATGTAAGTACACTATTATCTCTTTTTTGCAAATTCTGGAAGAGAAGACTTAATTTTACACAAGACATCACACAGTCCATCAACACTGGTATCAGATTATCTGACGTTTTAAATAAAATGTTCATTTGTACATAATAAGAGGTGTGTATGTGTGTGTGTTTGTGAATCTGTGTGTTTAAAACAACACAGATGTCAGGTAAGGAAATCCAATGGCTTCCCCAAGATTTCTGTGGAATTCCTGAGATATTTCATATTCCCTTTTGGTTCAGTTTTGCTGAATTTTAACATCCATATCCATTCCTGGCTGCACACAGATCTCAGCTCTCATTGCCACCTCAACAAACTGTATCTGTATCTGTACCCATATATTTTATCTTTCCTTCTATCATAAATATGTCATAGTAATAAAGTCTTCATCTTCTAAGTCCAGCTCCACCACATGTATCTTAGTTGCCAACCCTACTCCCCTATTCAAGAATCTCACTCCTGTAGTGGTGTCCTATTTTTCCCAATCCTTTTCTTCACTATCAGATTTTTTTCCGTTGGATTAAAATAAAATTTTAACTATTCCTCTGTTAGTTTCCATCAAAAATAACTTCTAATAGTGACCATCCAAAAAAGGCCCCAAAATACACACCCCCTCCAGTTTACCCATTATTGCTTGAACCACTTCGTTGAAGTTTTTGTCCCCAACTGCACCCAACTGCACTTGTCAAAGTCTTTAATGACCTCTACATGTTAAAGCCAATAATCACTGTTCAGTCCTCAACTTATTTGACCTATTTACATTATTTGGCAGACCTGATAACATAGTTTTTCTTGAAAACCTTTTCTTGTCTACTTGGGTACTACTCGACCTGAGCTCTCTTTCTCTCTATTTGGCTGCTCCTTCTCAGTTTCATTTGCTGATTCCTACTCATCTCCCCAATCCCTAAATTTCAGGAGTGCCTCTAGGGCTCTATTCCCAGAACTCTTTTCTTCTCTGTCTACACTCAGTCTCTTGGTGATCTCAGAGAACTTGTGCCTTTGAATCCCACCTATAGGCTAATGCCACCCAAAGGTATCTAAGCAGCCCAGACCTCTTTCTTAAACTCCAGACTTTTTTTCTCAACTGCCTACTGTCATCTCTTCTTGGTTGCTTAATAGGCATCTCAAATGTAATATTCCCAAAATCATGTTCTTCTTTTCCAAGCTCCCAAAACTGCCTTCATACAGACATTCCATCTCTATCAATGGTAACTCCATTTTCCCACCACCCAAGCCAGAACTCTTTGAGCTTCCCTTCCCTTCTCCCTTTCTTACTACCAAGTCATGAGCAAGTCATACGTACACTTTTTTCTTAAGTTTAAATATCCCCATCTCCAGCTCCCTACCCTTGTTCAAGCCATATTATCAAACCATCACTAGATGGTTGGGTATGGCCTCCGAACTGGCCTCACTATGTCCTTTCTTGCCCTCACAGACATTCTCCACCCTACCACCAGATAACCTTGTAGTATGAATTAGATCATGTTACTCATTGCTCAAAAGCCCAGAGTAAAATCTGTTGTCACTCAGAGTAAACTTTCAAGTCCTTACAACAGAAAACGCAATCTTAAGTAATTACTTCCCCTGTAAATACTTGAACTTCAGAGACTAACACCCTCCGTTTTGCTTACCTGCTCCTTTCACACTGGCCTTCTTGCTGTAATTGGAACATTCCAAGTAGGATCCACTGCAGGGCCTTCACTTTTGCTAGTTCCTTTATAAGAATGCTTCTTGTCCATAAATCCTCATGATTCCTCACTATTTCAAGTACTACTCAAATGTTACCTCTAGTAATTTAAATATGGATTTGGCTGTTGTAACAAAGCAAAACATAGCAATGATTTTAAAAAGATGGAAGATAGAAGTTGATCTCTCCTTCTCATATGAATCTGGTATTAGTTAGGTCCTAGGCTGTTATTATCACTTCATATATTAGACGCTCAGACATCTTTGGTTATGTTCCTTAACCATCCTCAAAATTCAGCTTCCGTCTTGAGGCCTGCGACAGCCCCTACATCTGCCGCCATGTTCACCTTCCAGACATTGAGGAGAAGAAAAAGCAAGGGGAGGCAAAGCTCAGCTGCACACATCATTTCTACTTATATCTCATCAACAAAACCTTCATCACCAACCATAGAAAAGGGTTGGCAATGCCATTTTAGCAGTGTGGTACTGTGGCTACTAATACGTAAATGTCCTTTAATCAAAGGAAAAAGAAAATGTGGACATTGGGAGACAATTAGCAGCCTTTGTCACATTACTTTACCAGAGAAGTTTTCCCTGACCTACATATATAAAATAATACTTATTTCTTCATTCCACAATCACCTTCAATATGCTTTATTTTCTTTATAACACTTGTATAAATATACCCTCTATATTATACCTTATAAAATATACCTTACTTTTATGTTTACTTACTGTTTCCCATCACAAAAGCGTAAGATCCTTCAGAGCAAGAATTTTATCTGTTTTAATCATGGCATCTCCATAGACACAGGCCTTCAACAGATGTATTTTGAATGAAGAAGAACTCTGTATGTCCCTGAACACACTACGTCCTCTCACTCACATGCAATTTCACATCCTGCTTTCCGTTTGAGATTTCCTATTGCCCTTTATTTGCCTAACATTAATATCTTTGTAAGATTCAGATTCAGGCTCAGGTTTTAACACCATTATGAAGACTTCATGCATCTTTTAGCATTTGTTCTGCACGCACATCTCTAACCCTGCATGATGGTGCTCTATGTCAGCATCTGTCTTTATTATTATAAACTCCTCGAGGATAAGAAACCAGCTCATGTCTTTGTAACACAGGCTCTTTTAGATGCAGTTGACAGAAACTCATTTGAAACTAGTTAAGTTAAAAAGAGTTTTTAAAACCAGGTGAGGGTAGGGGCACCTAGGTGGCTCAGTAGGTTAAGTGTCTAACTTCAGCTTAGGTCATGATCTCACAGTTCATGAGTTCAAGCCCCATGTCAGACTCTGTGCTGATGGCTCAGAGCCTGGAGCCTGCTTTAGATTCTGTATCTCCCTCTCTCTTTTTCCCTCCCTGCTCGCACTCTGTCTTTCTCTTCCTCTTAAAAATAAACATTAAAAAATTAAAAGAATAAAACCAGGTGAAGGTGGGGTCAGTGTTTTCTTATGTGACTCCAAGGGAAACAAGAATACATTCTCCCTCACCTTGATCATTTCCAATGAAAAGAGATTTCATAGAAAGTCTCATGAAGGAAGATGACTTTTCTATTTTTTTCTGAGAAACACTTGGTCATATTTTGTATAAGCCTTACATTTCCCTTTATATTCTCTATATATTTAATAATGTTTTTTCTTCTCTCTAGATTAAAAGGTGAGGGGAAAATGTGACTCTCAAGACTGTCACCTCAAGATTTGTGGTACCCTCCTGGAAGAAAAATCACTGGATACGTTTGCAATAATTCAAACATGTAATTTCTACAGGAAATATTCATCTAAAAATAGTCACCACTTGTTGCTTAATATTGGTCATAAAGGCCAGAGAAGAACCTGACTTGTGAAAGTCATCTCAAATTAGGTAATAAAGCTTTAATTAGATGTCATCCCTGACAATCATTTTGACCTTAAAGTCACGTTGGGAGAGGTTGAATACCCCTCCTCTGAAGTAGAAGCCCAGTCTGCCTGACAAAGAGTGTGCACATGCATTGTAGATGAGCCCTGCTTGAAAATACTAAAAGATAGAAATCCTAACATATTCAACCTAGAGTATAATATATTAGTGCCACGTGATATTATTTCCAACAAGCAATATTGGGCAGCCATGTAACACTTTCACTCATCTGAACAGTGATGCCCTGAAATTTCTCATTGTTTATTTTTAAAGAAATAAAAATCAGGTCTAGTATGGAGAAAGTCCTCCATATATAAAACAGAAGAAGGACTTCAAATCAGGCAGCATACTACCAGCAGTGGTTACCCCTTGGGAAGGCAATGAGGGTGTGAGAATCCCACCAAGGGGAGAGGGATCACATTTAACCTTGTACACATATGTATTGCCTGAATTTCATAAGAGGAATGTAGTCATAAATTACTTGTGTGCTAAAAACAATTTTTAATTAGAAAACAACCCATATCCCTTATGACAGAAAGTTTATAGCTTTACTTAATGAATAGTCTTTTTGAACAAGGCAGGCAATATTGACAGGATGTCATTACAATCATACTTCATGAACCTTGATATAGATGCAAATAACTGGCTTCATATATACTTCTAATTTTTTGAATTACATTGATTTCTTGTGATAAAGCCAAATTGAACCATCTTTAGCAGATTAGCATTTGTCTTGTGGAACTTAGCGTGTAGAAAATGAAACAAAAAGAAAGAAGAAGAAAAGGAAAAATACATATTTGCCTAATGATTTCTTTCATACATTATAAGAATTGTCACTCTGCTCCCTGAAATGTTATTTATTTATTCATTTTCACGTGAGGGAACCATGTGGGTCATGACTGGCAGATCTTCACAGATAGTAAGTTAATAAGTTTAGAGCTTAGCAAAGCACTAAGAATTGCCCATACTGTTCTTATTATGGTGTCTCTAAAATAAATCCTTAACGGGCTACTCAAACCACCATAAATACCCCTGTAATCTCCCCTCTGCTTTTTGATTTGTTGACAAAAAGTAAGATGTGTGTGTAATGGCAATAATTATTAAACACATGCAAACATTCATTTATCCATGTGTCAAAACTGTTTTTGAATACCTAGTATATGTTAGCCACTGTGAAAGGAGTACAAAGTTGAATCAGCAGAGTCCCTGCTCCAAGAATTACAGGCACTACTAGAAACCACGAATGAATAAGTAATGCTTCTGAGTGTGCTGCATTTATGCGGAAGGGGAAACTGAGGGTCACTGAGTCAGCCTTACATAGGGGTAAGAGTGGGGAGGAGATTCAGGCAAAGCTTCACAGAGAAACAGCTGCTTGGCAGACTGATAGAGTTCAGGACATGATGCCCCAAAACATGTCACCCAAGTATATTGAATATTTTAAGCTGAAGGAGTTTGAGAACATGGCAGAAGCAGGAGGTGCCCTTTGACCTTCTTCCCATCCTTCTCCTCTGAAACAGGTCATTTTTCACATGAAAGATGCCCTCCCTACACCTGCAGAACTCCCTCATCTCCTAAGACAAAGATCTAAGAAGAATCAAACAAACTGGCTTTGCTAAGTTTTCCCCAGTTTACTACACTTACCTCATGCCCCTCACCCTAACCTATTGCAACATGACTACCACTATTCGTCAAACCTAGCGTAAAACATCCAATCCTTGCTGTCTCTTTCGGTTTTTATTTCCTTCTGCAGTCTCACATGTCATCGCATAAAAGTTGTGTTAAATAAAGATGTGTGCTTTTTTCCTGTCTTTGTCTAATTTTCAGACACAGCCAGAGACTCTAAAAGAACCAAAGACAGTTTATTTTCTTCCCCAAACAATGAGGTGAGAGTGCATTCTAGGTTTAGGGAACAGTAAGTACACCAAATAGAGAGTTCTAAAACACATGGTAGGATGGCAACGCTGCAAATAATCCAGCACTAATGAAATGGAAGGTGAGGAGGGATCACCAAGCACGCAAGGGACAACACATAAAGATGTATGTCACTGTAAAGACTTTTCATAGGTAACGCAATAATACTAAATAGGGGAGAGGAATGACATCATGTACTTTCGGGAGAAAACTCTAGTCTAGAGGCCATGTGAAAGCAAATTAAGGGGGATAAGGACACAGGGAGGACCAGTTAAGAAGCCACCATATTAATCCAAGTGAGAAATGATGGCTTGAACTAAACGGCCCTGGCACACTTAGGAGTTTTGAAGATCAAATAGCTGGGGATTGTGAGGGCAGGAGGAGCCTGTGAATCTTCCCCCAGAGAGGGAAAGGGCGTATGGTTACGTGTTTTTATCCAGGGTAAATAATGCATAGCTATCAGGTCCCAATGTGGGTTCATAACTGAAACAAGACTCAAACTACTACACTGTGCTATTATCAGAGTCACACTTTATTTAAAGACTCAAATCTTATAATTGTTTCTCGAAGTTGCCAGACTTAGCTAATAAAAGCACAAGGTTAGATACAGGATTTAGCAAATAAAAATTTACTCTTAACTGGGCGTCCTGTCCTTTATTTGGCATCCCTAGTGAAAGACACTCACGCTGTGAAATAACATTTCTCTGGGATGACACATTATATTCCTCATTATCTGGGTACAAAGTTCCTTCAATTCAAATTCCATTAATTAATTTATTCGTTCAACAAATATTGATTGGCTGCCTACTCTGTACATACTGAGTACACATTAGTGAGTAAACAGATCATAGTCCCTTCCTCTGGGGAGCTTACAATGTAATTGGGAAGATGAATTTTTTTTGAAAAGTAAATTAAAGAATATATAATTATAACTAGTAAGTGCTAGGAGACAACAGGGAGTAGTGATAGAGAACAATGTGACATTTCACTCAGAGGGGAAGGGAGCCAGGTGAAAGGCAGGGGGGACAGTGTTCCAAGCAGAGGGAAGAGTCTGGTGGAAGAACTGGAGGTGAGAAAGAACTATTGAGTTTATAAAACAGAAAGACTTTGTTTCCTGGTCAAAGGGGAGATGTGGTCAACATCTTTCTTTTGTTATTTTTTAACTTGTTACTTAATACCATGCTAAGTTTAAAAATCTTTCCCTTCTTATCTACATCATTCCTCTCAGTGTAAGTTATTGGCTAATACAGGGAAGTCAGAGTAAGAGAGATAGAGTTTTTTGGTCCCTTAGATTTCTTAGAATGCAATTTCCTTCTTTCTGCACTAGAAGCAAGGTCTGGTTCAAAGGGAAAAGATGGCTTCCGGGGGTTTCAGCAACCTCCACTTATTTAGCTGTAGACAAAGCACACTTACCTTGTACCTAACTCCCATGCAATCTTGAGTCCAATGGAATTTCATGCTTCTAGAGCACAGCACACTGGGCCTCAAGGAACAATGGGTCCATACAGTTGCACACATTTCTTCACTGATGTCGTGCTCTGTTGTCCCATTGGACTCTACTTACAGAAAAACAAACTCAAAGATAAAATCAGGAATTTCATAACGGCAAGAGCAGAACATTAAACCAAACACAAGGTCCCATGTGTCATGGCCCATGAAGTCAGCCCTACGTGAGAGGAGATGAAGCTGGAGAAGTGGGCAGAAATCAGACCATGTAATTCATGATACTTGGTGTCTATAATTTTCTGGTTGCTGTCCCCACTCCCAGCTGCTCTTTCTTCTGTATGGAAAACCTAGACATCATTTAAATGTAACAATCCCATGGGGTACACAGGTGGCTGAGTCAGTTGAGCCTCCAACTCTTGATTTCTGCTCAGGTCATGACCCCAGAGTCTTGAGATCAAGCTTCACATCAGGCTCTGCCTAAGCATGGAGCCTGCTTAAGATTCTCTCTCTCCTTCCCCCGTCCCTCTCCCCTACACACACACACACACACACACACACACTCTCTCTCTCTCTCTCTCTCTCTCTCTCTAAAAGAAAAAAATAACAATCCTTGTTTTAAATCCATTCCATTTATTCCAATATAACTGATTTCTTTCTACTTTGGAGGCCTTTTCTTTCTTACTACTAATGATGTCTTGAACTTAAATGAAAAACAATCAAAACGCAAATTTTTCTTTATCCCAATATTTATCTCTAGATCTGTGACAAAAATAATAACAATAAAATAACAACTACAATAACACATTATCAAGGAATCAGTAATGAAGACCAAATATTTTATGTAGTAGTTTGAAGTAAAAAATGCTTAGACGCAGACACCATGAATCTCCAAGAACTCTTTCACAGTTGAATTTTGCCATTTCACAGGACTGTTGGTTCTGGGGTGATGCCCTCTTAATCTGTTTTCTGACACCCATTAATGCATTTCCTCACTTCCTTGATTGAAGTACGGTATGCACTGATCACTGATTAGTAAAGTTGAGTGTGAATGTCCGATGCATTTTAAAGAGAAACCTTTTAACACTTCATTCTGTTCTAGCCTGACTTCATTTTACAGTGCAGTCCCCTGTGTCACTTGCTGTCTGGGTCCTGATGCATCAGGACTAGGTAAACAGAAGGAGGTAGGGGACAGAAGAAAGAAAGCCTAATAAACTTGTTGACCAAAGGCATTCGCACTGGCAGTGTCCTCCTGTAGATTATAATTAAATTAAACCACTGAAAATCCCCTTGATTGTATTTTTTGCTTGGTTGGATTTTTTTGTTTGTTTTTGGGTTTTGGGGTTTTGGTTTTTTAGTCTTATAGTACACAGCACCACTGAATCTCATTACAATTCCGCTCTGGTCTGTTCTCTTCCTGCACTTTGGGAAGCTGGCTGTCATTAAGGGTTCATGAGACACCTGTGCAATGCTCACCGGGTTTCATGGAATTCTCCATGCTCACAGTTTTTTGTAATGATATGAATGCCTGAGCTTGAAAATTAGCATCACTTGAGAATAGTAACAAAATGTTGAACATGGGCTTTTTCTTCAAAGAATTCTTATCTTTGAAAAGAATCCTCTTAATTTTCAAAATTCCCAGTAGAATATTTAATTTTGAAGACTTGCATTTTCAGCACATTTATTCATCAGAGCTGATCTGTAAGTATTGTTTATACTATAAATGTTTTTGTTCTAAGGGTAAATATTACCAAGTCAACAAAACAAAGGGATACATTACATTTTTCCCTTTGAAGACTTATTAAACATCTATATAAAAAGAAGTGTATTGCAATGTAAGATCACTAATTATTCCTAACTCATCAATTTTTTTTAGTATCTACCATACACTGTAACAAACTAAACTAGAATTTATCCACCCAATATGCAACAAGCCAATAAAAATGAACACCAAGCTTTTGCAGTGAAGAAAGATTGACTATTTATTATGTGGTACTACCCAGGAGAATGAGGAGCTAAGGCTCAAGAGTCCCAAACTCCCCAATGGCTTGTAAATTTGGGTCTTTAGAGAACATTTGGGGCAGGAATCCCCTGAGAAGGTGGATGCCATTAGTTGGAGGCCCATGAAATCATAGTATCAGATGTTACTTACTCAGTAACTTCTGGTGCCCCTTCACCTGGTCCTATGAAGGTCTAGTCTATCTCGAGAGACTTGGAATCAAAAAATTATCTTTTATTCTTTATGCTAGAGATTTCCATAGGCATAATTGGTGGTTATTTATATGTTTAGGGCAGTGCTGATTAAATGACTTGTCCAACTGGTCCCTTTGAATGATAAGCATCGTATCCCTTGAGCTTAGGCCTATGTATTTGTTGGCTGGTCTGGCTGGGCCTGGGGGTGATATGACCCCTAGTGAATTCGCAAGATGGATGCTAGCTTCAACACTAGGGACTGTACTATGTACGACAGTCTATATACCCACCTCTATACATAATCTACAGTACAGAACTCTTACCTCAAACAAAAAAATGGTGGCAATATTTTCTCTGTGGAAGGTTAAATAAGCTGAGATTTCTTCAAGACTCTCTTTCCAACACATTTCTGCCATTAAGTTTATCCTGCCTTAATTGCATGCTTTTCTGCTCTGGGCCAAAGCCCCAGATTCATGACTGCCTTTTTTTTCCTTCTTACTCTCTCTTTTCTTCTCATTTTCCTCCAAGATAGACAAGTTCTCTTATGTTGTCAGATTCACAACCGCCTTTTGCCCAGTACTGGTAAGCCTCCTGGCCTTGCTATCTGCAGCCTAAAGAGAATGTTTCTATACTAAAAATGTCAGGAGCTCTATGCTGAGTTTTTGATATGCTAAATGAATCAGGAATTTAGAAAATCCTCTTTCAAGGCAATAGCCTGGTTTATGAAACTGTTGTCTTGATACCTAATCTTACTTTGCATTTGTTCTTCCTATTTGAATGCCTTCTTGAACCTATCTAATCTACACTCCCAGGTAGATAGATTCATAACTAACAGGAGTGAAGCCTTATATTTAGGAAAAGCAAAAATGGTAGCTTATATGTTTTCAAATGCTCTCCCTTTTTTTAATGATATAGCCAATACCCAATTTTATGGGAATTCACCTAATGTCCTCTCAACTTATTTTTGCTATTTATTTGTTCATCTTATGAATCTACCATTTGCAAAAACTGGCAACAAAAAAACAAAACTAAGAATACTATACTTCATTCAAAATTATGCACAACCTTGACACTTCCACTCTGGTGGTAAAATGGTAGCACTGAGGCAGCATGAAAAAGATGATGGAGGGGTCCCTGGGTGGCTCAGTCAATTAAGCATCCAAATTGAGCTCAGGTCATGATCTCACATTTCATGAGTTTGAGCCCTGTGTCCGGTTCTGTGCTGACAGCTCAGAGCCTGGAGACTGCTTCAGATTCTGTGTCTCCCTCTCTCTGCTCCTTCCCTACTCCCTCCTTCTCAAAAATCAGAAAACATTTTAAAAAATTAAACAAAAAGAGATGATGGAATAACTGAAATTAAATACAGCCTCCTCAGTTAATAAAACTCATTTTATTAGTGGTAATAGTATTAATATCTATAACAAATAAACTGTATGGAATAACCAAGACTATATAGGCTCCGTCCAAATTGACTCAGATTGACCACAAACATTTATCATCATTAACACAGAGAGAGCCTAAACATACCACCTTCTTGACTGCTCTGAAAACACCAAATTCAGTTTCATAAACTAGTGCATTAACGTACTGGAAAAAAATACGTTGCTGAAACAGCAGTTTTACTTCAAAATATTTCTCTTTCTCCTTTTACTTCAGTTTTTCTGAAGTAAATAATAATAATTACATTATTATTTTATTGTCTGTGATTATTTTTGGCATTTCCATTCTATAATAGAGTAATACATGGTTATGTGATTATACGTGGTTATGTGATCACATAAATAGAATAGAATAGAATACTCAGCAATTGATATTTGAAGTGAGACAGGTTTAGTCTGAAAGAGTTTATCAAAGTCCATGATGATAAAGAATTGATAGCAAGGCATCTCAAAGAGAAAATCAAGACTACTTAATGACTAAGTGGTTAGGGAGAGGAAATAGGATGTAAATCAGAAATTTTTGCTAATGCATTGAACCACGTTGGGAAAGAGAGTTGCAGGAAATGGGGACAAGTATTGATATTTTGTTTTAAGTCTCCTGACTAATTTTGGCTTAGGTGCTGGGAGTCCTGATTTGAAGACAGAAATACACATACCTTCTATCACTATCTAAAATTCAAGATGACTTTTAAGTAATAAAATGTACCAGCAAATGCCATTAACTAAGGTAGTTGTCACTTCAGGAATAAACAAAATCTGAGGTAAGTCTTGAAGCGAAAACTTAAAGAGACTATACTATTGGCCAAAACAAGGCTAAAAGACATAAATTTTTAAATTCAGATTTCAGTTAAGCTACACAGCAAGTATATGCCTTTATTGGCTGCCTTTAGAGGGGAGGAAGGAGATTATCATTTCAGGAGATTCAAAACTCTTCCCCAACTAACACTGGCCTCTACTAACATTGTGACCTGGTTATTTAAGGCCAATTTAACATATCATTAGAAATGTAACCAACGTGCCACTTAAATAGGCTCATGTTTGACCAAAGGATGACAGATTTTTTTCTCCTATGTGTGCTTTCCAACAGCTGCTAGTTTCCTACAATTTCTCTTAGGATGCCAATAATTATTTTCAAGTGTCTTCGCTTTTACTAATGTAAGGATGTCATTGCCAGATGTGATAGCTATGTGATTTTGGAAATGCTGAGTGAGGTAGGCAAGATATGCAAACAGAACCATCTCATGGAAAATTTAAGGAAAGGACTGGTGCTGTGATGGCCAGGAGAGGGCTACGCAACAACTAATGAGGGGGATTAATGATGCATAGTTCTGGAAAGCAAGTTCTCGGAAGAGAGGCAGCACCTATTTTTCTTTTCTTTCTCTTTTTAGAGGCCTAACTAAGAACTACACAAGTAGTCCCCAAATTACAGAAGTCTCAGGATCTTGTTACTCTGCTTGGCAAAGGGTTCATCCATACAAAGGATGGCCTTGTTGAAGCTCTCCCTTATCCCTGATTATCTCATTGCTAATGTTCCTTTCCCTAACACTGGGGTGAGGACACAGAGAGGCATCTGTATCATGGCTAAAACTACTTATTATATTGAATTGTTTTGAGTATGTAGTTAGGATTTAGAAAGCATATATTTACACCGCTTAATTTCCAAAATCTTTAAAAAATAAACTCGATCTCATGCTAGAGTTCTACTCTGTGTATATTTGCAACCGAGTTTCACTTTCCTGCTACTATTAATTATTAGTAAAATTAAATTATTAAAATTCCAGTAAACATTCTCCAGAACCTATCCATACCTTGTATATGCATCACTTAAAAAATAAGATGTATTGGTTCTTTTATACCAAAAAAGCAGTATATAGTTATTGCAGAAAAATGTAAATAGAGAAAAGCACAAAATTGAAGAACACTTGAACTTCCAAAATATTTATATGACAATGATCTAATTATATCCCCACAATATCCTCATGAATAAGGCAGGATAAGGATTATTGTCCTCCTGGCTGTTGTAGAAATTGAGAATGAAGTGAGTTGCCTTTAGTTCATAGCAGATCCAAAGCTACCCCTGGGTCCTGTCTAATTCCTAGGCCCAAACTCTTTCTGTGCCATACTGTGGGCCAAAAGGAGTTGAAAGGGAACAAGTACTCTCTAGGAATTGGAGCCAGACACGGAAATGCAAACATACTTGCGTGACTAGTCCTGAGCCCAGCAAGGCCAACTAGGCCAGTGAGTGGATTCTCTCCAGCTGCACCTTCAATGACAGATTTCTCAGCAGTATTGAAAGCTGCTGGGGAAGTTCTTCCATCAGTGACCATGGAGGCTGGCTGGTCTGGCTGAGTGATAC
>NW_027530356.1:1705815-1723487 GCF_008692635.1 Crocuta crocuta | reverse complement strand
AGAGAGAGACAGCGTGAGCAGGGGAGGGTCAGAGAGAGAGGGAGTCACAGACTCTGAAACAGGCTCCAGGCTCTGAACTGACAGTCAGCACAGAGCCCAATGCGGGTCTCGAACCCACAAACCGCGAGATCATGACCTAAGCGAAAGTCGGACGCTTAACCGACTAAGCCACCCAGGCACCCCTGGCTGAGTGATTCTTGGCCCTCGTTAGCCATACACCTCTGAGTTCAAGAAGGTTGTGGAAAGAGAGTAGATAGCCCTTCCTGATCCCCTCCTTACATCGTAAGAGGGTGCATTATGTTGCAGACCAGATAACAAATTAGGAGAGTATGCGGACTAGCATGATCATTCATTTATCAGATGAAAGGTGTGCTCCAGCTTATATTTCGGTCAAGGGCTAGAGTAAATATGCTTGTGTATAAACACATCCACCCTCCATTTGCCTTCTGTCCAGAGACAGTCTAGGCAAATCTGCTTTCATAAACAGATTTCTAAAGTGCTTTGTAATTCATACATGGTTGATTATCCACATAAAAGTTTTTCCAAATAACAAACAGCTAATAGCAAATGAGAATGTGTGATGCTACTTGATGTCTATATGAGTAACAGATTTGACGTAGACAGTTTTCTCTGCCCATTGAATACCTGTCTTTAAAGCCTATATTTAAAGTTAAATATTTATACCATATGGTTCACAGAGGATTAGCCCTCTGTGGTCTAGAACTGTATTAAAAGCATCATTATTTATATGTAAAGTAAATTTATGAATGGAAAGTCTTTATATTAAATATTCTCAGTGGCAAATAACATGAAAGAGAATGGCTATATTCAGAACAGTAGGAAATAGAGACAAATAAAATAGATAAAGGAAACTATTTCATAAAATGGGCTAGGGGCATGTGGAATACATTAACAAAAACAAGATAGGTAACATATACCACATGTTCGTGAGCCGATATGTTCAGCAGACTCCTAACTGAGCTTTATGACAAAGACACTGTCATGGACCTGGCAGCATTGGAGAGGCAGGGGACAGATTTGACATATCTGTTAAGCAGAACTAGATGATGAAGCTATGGAATGTGTTAAAAATTGTATTTCCAAAGAATGGGAAAATGTCATGGATGAGTTTTTTGATAATTTTTTCTAACACTCCAAGGTAATAACATACTTGTTTTAAGGGAAGTGCCTCATATTGAATCTTCATTCACACAATCATTTATTCACTTTCATTCATTATTCCCTCACTTTCACCCCCAACAAAAATACACACATACTTACACATAGGCATTCTTCGTGCATTTGTGTCCTGAATGCCATTATTGCAAGTAGACTATTTCTGAGATATCTACCTTCTTTGTGGATGGTAATTCATGAAAATATTAGCTGGCCACAGTCTTGAAGCCCAGTTGTACTCACAACGAACTTTTGAATCGACTGCCCGTGGAACACCATCTAGAAAAGTAAGAACAACAAATCATCCAGATCTCTGATGACTCTACTGTCTGAGGAAAGAGAATAAAAGTAAAGGGAATTCTTGAAACCACTTGGTTAATTTTAAGGTCAGAATGTGTCCATAGACTATAAATTTTTNAGTCTGTGACTCCCTCTTTCTATGACCCTCCCCTGCTCATGCTGTCTCTCTCTCTCTCCTAGAAGTAAATAAAACATTAAAAATTTTTAAAAAAATATCATTGCCCCTCTTGTAATTCATCATGAGATGTTCTGGTCCATTTTCTGAGAGTCTTGAGCCTTGATGAGTACTCTTCCTGCTACTAAGTTTATATCTACTAAATTACCAAAAACATTCTTAAATGATAATATGTAGTACATGTGAAGGGATGAAGAAATAGGAACTCATATACTGTTATAAGGAGAGTAACTTGGTAGAATATTTGCAAAGCATATATTTTTTTGAAATATTAGAAGCTTTTGCTTAAATATATCTATAATTGTTGAATCAAAAAATACATATATTCTAAAATTTATCTAAGATAAACTGTGGAAAGCACTGTGGTACTGCTTCTACCAGAGAGAAAAAGAAAGGGAGAAAGTCACAGAAAGCTAGGAAGAAAGGAGAGAAGGTTGGAAAACGGGAAGGCAGGAAAGGGAAGGAAGAAAAATTTTAGAAACCTAAACACAAATTAGGAAATTCATTTCTTCTGAATTAAGTAAAAAATAATGGAAGGTATTATTTTATAAAATAATTCAACTTTTTACTGAGCAATTCCCACTATTAAATTAGGCATTTGCCAACAGGTCACCTCTCTTATTTTCAGAGGCTTTACACAAGGCCTCCTGGCCAGCATGGCTGCAAGATTTTATTGAATCTCACACCCATTACCCTTATGTATTCTGGCTAAGCTTTATCTCAGCCCAACATCCACTGCCAAAACCAGAGTGACCAATTTCACTTCTGCTCCTTTGATGGTCAGGCCTGGAGCACACACCTACTAACTCTTCAGGGTCCTGTCTGCTTTTGTCCCACTGCTCCATTCTACACATGCTATCTCTTATGAGGGATTTTTATAGGTCTGGCTCAGGAGAAGGAACACTCCAGAGGAATTCTTTCCTTTAGAACACAAGAACATCAACAAGAACAATGCTCTTGAAGATTTGCAGAGGAGTAACCTGGAGAGACACAGAGATGAGATGAATGGTTTAGAGCACAAAGATGGACATAACATCTGAAAAGCTCAGTTCAGTGCTGACTTAGGGACTCTATCTGACAATCCAACCAAGTCTCCCAAGTGAGAGCAAGCATTTCAGGCTGACTGCTGGGTTGTTGTGACCCTTTCTCCATCGGTGACTGATCTGCTAAGACCTTGGGAAGGGGCACATGTAATCTATCACACTCTTTACAATAATCAAGAATTAATTTGGGAATAAAAACCCTCAAAATGGAAAAACACATCAGTGTGTGCTCATGTTATCATAACAAAAATAGTTTGGCATCAAGAATTCTACCATTGTATTAATGTACTTGAAAACCTGGTTGACTGGGATGCCATCATCTGGATATCATTTAAGAGATCTAATTTCTGCAATTCAGATATCAATCTCTAGGCAAAGCACATACACTGAATTCTTGGGTGCAGGAAGTGTTTTTATTCTTATCCTGCCTATGTTTATTCCAGACACAGACACAAACAATGTGTATTAGCTGTACATATTCAATTATACGAAGTGTTTTGTAAATTACTTTTCGTGGAATTCTTTCAAACACGGGCATATTTTATTGTTAGCTAGCATTAATTACCAGACAAAGACAACTTCACAAAAACTCTGAGTAGGCAGCTACCTGTATGGGGTAATTTAATGACATCTTAAATAACTCTGAATGAAAATATGGTTCACCACCAGCCTGCTACCATGTCTGACTTAAGTATGATCATCATCATACAAAAGAGTTATGAAGAAATAGGCATTTTACTATCTGTACATGGTAATCTATCATCAGGCTAGCACTTCAGCATGAATTACTTAAACTTGGCGTGAGCCAATGTGATTTAGCAGAGAATATGCCAAGGGAGGAGTAGTACAAGACAGAAAAGTACTGATTGGGAGACAAGTGATAGTAAAAGGAGACAAGAAGTGTCTGACAGATAGTGACATTCAGCGCTGTTACCACAAGGAACCCTAGCAGCCAGTGTTGGGGTGTAGGGCACAAGGAGGACCCTAAAAGGTGCTATGAAAGGTTATGTTGTCAGGTTGATAAAATCAGGGGAGATCGCGTACCTACTTTCTCAAAGAGAAAGTATTTTACCTAAGTCTGCACGAGTTCTAATGTGGCACATATGTAGGGTTTCACATGGGTCATTCTAATTTCAATTATTTTCTCTGGTATTCCAACGTTAAAGAAAAGGTAAAATTCAATTAAAGTGTGTGTGTGTGTGTGTGTGTGTGTGTGTGTGTGCCTTGTATACCATAACGGGTGAACCTGTTATCATATATCTGATTTATGTTAGATATTACAAAGGGGTTTATTTTTCGACCTCTTCTTTATGCCTTTACCTTTTCCTTCACTTTATTTTCATAAATTCATCACATTATCAGTTTGGGAAGCTTCTCAACAATTGGTGTGAGGATTTGGCACTTTGTCTTTTGTCTTGTCTTTGAGAGGAAAAATGCCTACACATTCTTCCTAAATACTCCCTAAGTGTTCCATGCAAGGTCCTGGCAGATGAGCATCTCCGATTCAGCAATCCCCTCCCCCTGCTCTTGGCCCAGGTTATTTTTCTGTTGAATGTACAATTCTTCAGAATTGTTTGTGTGAATTTGAAAGACTAAATGGTCATGGAGCAAAGAGGTGTGTGGCTATTAAAACAAAGTATTTTCTAATTCTTTTGTCTCCGCCTCCTGCTTCCAATAGCTGATGCTAATTTAAATAATAAATAAGCTCCATGGTTACCTTTTGCTCTATTCCATGCTAAACATCAGCACCTGATCTGGTTTCCAGCATTATTGCAACGACATTTAAGTGTACAGTATAAGATTATACTTGATTTATTAAAGTAATGAATTAGTTTTATTGGAGGTGATTAAATGTATTTTACTTTTTAAAGCACAAGAACTAGGAAAGAAGAGCATCGTTACAATCTGAAAATAACTAGAAAGATAAGTTCATTAACTTGCCTACACTTGTGCATCATAAAAACCTTGTTAAAAATTACTCCCTAGCCTGCTGTATTAGCTTCTTTATGAGGTAATTTCTCCATACAGTAATAAGATTTTTCTTTTACTCTCCAGTGCATATTAAACCCACTAATCTTCTTTTATAAACTATAGTTTCAGCCACTTTCTCAATTTACTCACTTTAAAGATACACTCCTATTAATATTAAAGGTAGCAAATGCAGATATGAACTTTGCAAAACATGCTTTCGGATTTATGGCACAATCTTTTAACAGTGTACTGGAATAGCACAAAAGGGAAAAAGCTGTAAATGTCGAGTATGTGTCATGACAAACCAAACAATCTCAGTCCCCATAGAATTAATTTCCCACCCCATCCATTATGTGAATGAACTGTAGACATATTTTCTGCTGTCAGCAAATAAAAACAGAATGGAAAGACTCCGTTCATTGAAAGAATTAAAATAAAACCTTGAACAGGAACCGTACTGTCATCAGTGATCTGATTGATATGGACTATTGGTATCCTGGGAAAAGGGACAATTGGTAACCATTTCTACCTGTGGGGTCAAGATTTTCATTCTGTATCCAAAACCAAATAAGTCATAGTATGGAGCTGAAAATTAAGCCTTTCAAAAATTAAATTCCAGTTATTGTTGTTATATCCCTTGTTTCTATAATTCTTCTAAAATATTCAATATTTCAAACAGTTTATTATTTAACAATGGCAATAAGTAATTAAGTTAATACTGGACTTCAAACAGCCTCAAATGGGTAATGCATATTGGAAACAAATTAACTCAAATCGTTATAGAAAACTATTTGAGAAGAAAATGCAGGAACAGCTTCTCTGACATTTTTCCTTCCATTTGAATTTAAGTGAAAAATAAGAACTTCCCTATCACCCAGTGGTTGGACTTATTTTGTTCACCGCATAACAGGGATTTAAATGTTTTTTTGTTTATTTATTGAACTGGAGAATGATCTTTGAAATATATGAAAAAGACAAAGTTGCTCACATATAAAGTTCCTTGTACACCAACAAAAACTAGAGAAACACGTCAGTCAGGAAAAAAAAAAAGAAGCTTGAATGCAAGAGACTGTACAATAAATATATGAAAAAAAGTTCAACTTTTCCACTAGTTAAAAATACAGATTTGAAATTTCAATGGAAAATGCCATTTATTTTCCAGAATCAGATTGACAAAGATTAAAACTAATGAAAATAGGGGTGCCTGGGTGGGTCAGTTGGTTAAGTCTCCAACTCTTGATGTCAGGTCAGGTCATGATCTCAAAGTTCATGACACTGACAGCACAGACCCTGCTTGGGATTCTCTGTCTCTCTCTTATTGTCTTGTCCCTGCTTGCTCTCTATCTCTCTCAATAAATAAATAAATAAATAACAAATAAGTAAATAAATAAACAAGCAAATAAGTAAATAAATAAATAAGCAAATAAGTAAATAAATAAACTTAAAAAATCAATAATGGAAATAACTTATTGTTCAGAGTTCAGGAAAACAAAACTGTCTTACGTTGCTGTGAGTGCATAAATTAGTATAATCTTTTGAGAAACTTTTAACAATACGTGTAAAAAAATTTTTAATGTTTAATATTAACCCAGCATGCCTAACGATGCATATAATCTATGTATACAGAAGATGATGGTAAGAGAGAAGAAAATTGGTAACAACATAATATTCACAAATATTTCAGTAATTATGATACATTTAAAATATGGAACAGGGGTGCCTGGGTGGCTCAGCCAGTTAAGCGTCCTACTTCATCTCAGGTCATGATCTCACGGTTCGTGGGTTCAAGCCCCGCTGACTGCCAGTTCAGAGCCTGGAGCCTGTTTCAGATTCTGTGTCTCCCTCTCTCTCTGAAGGAGAGAGGAACATGGAACATATTCAGCCATTGTTTTATTTGCTGACATTGAAAGATTTCTATTTTGCACTAAGTAGAAAATAAATGATCAAACAGTACACATTGTATAGTGTTGGGGTTTTTTAAGTACAAAGATATAACTATGTTTGTTCATTAAAAAGGAATATACACTAAAATGCTAGCAATCATTATTTCTGTGAAAACAGAATAAAAAGTTGTAAACATCCTATGCTGATTTTGGTTAACCTCTACCATCTTTCCTTTCCACTTATTAACCATATTGAATAAATAAATGCTTGGAAACTAACTTCAGTCTTTTATAGAATATATGATTACTTCCATAAGAAATTAAAGCCCAGATATATCTTAATACTTTTGCATGACATTGTAGATTATTACTAGAAATCATATGGGTTAACATTAACATTTACGCCATTTTTATTAAATTAGCAGATTAAGACCATAAGTAATTATTTCCTCTTTTTAAAAAAATTTTATATGCTATTATAAGTTAGAATTTATAATATTTTAAAGTTTTTCTAGTGGCGCCTGGGTGGCTCAATGGGTTAAGGATCCAACTTTGGCTCATGTCACAATGCCATGGTTCATGGGTTTGAGGCCTGAATCAGTCTCTTGTCCTGACAGTCCAGAGCTAGGAGCCCTCCTCCACTCATGCTCTGTCTCTCAAAAATGAATAAACATTAAAAAACTGATAAAATTTAAATTAGGAAAAAGCTTTTCTAAACTTTTTATATACATTAAAAATAACATTTCAGAAGTTGGCAAACTACTATTTATTCATTTAAAATAAAAACATGAAATAAATTTTAAATAGGATTTTTCCAGATTTACTTCTTATGTGCGTGTGCATGTATGTGTGCTCTTAAAAGAAATTATAAGGCCTTTTTTTATTTTTTTTGAAGCTTACAAAGCTTTTTTTAATGGTTATTTATTTCAGGGGTACCTGGGTGGCTCACTTGGTTAAGTATCCAACTCTTGATCTCGGCTCAGGTCATGATCTCAGGGTTCATGGGATCCAGCCTCACATCAGGCTCTGCTCTGATGATGGATGAGTCTACGTAGGATTTTCTCTCTCTCTCTCTCTCTCTCTCTCTCAACCTTCCCTGCTCATGTGCATGTGATTTTTCTCTCTCAAAATAAATAAATAAACATTTAAAAAACAGAATTTCTTCTTTCATTTATGTCCCATGTTCAAAATGATCTAATTGTTTTTGGCTCTGTTTCTCCTCTGATTTCCTTGTTCAGAACTTTAAGTCATTTTAAACACTTCTGGTCTTTACTCTCCTGTCACCATCACATTAACTTTCTGCCTGAGAAGACCTCCCTTTATCCCAACATGGACATCCCAACACAATTTTTTTGGATTCTTCCTTTTAGCCAAGGGTTACTGTTATTGTTGGGGTCCTACCTGAGTCTTTCTGCAAAGCGACCAGAAAAGTAGCTTTCGGGATACATGGGTGGGTCAGTAGGTTAAGCGTCTGACTTTGGCTCAGGTCATGATCTCCGGTTTGGGGGTTGGGGCCCCACATCGGGCTCTGTGCTGACAACTCAAAGCCTGGACCCTGCTTCGGATTCTGTGTCTCCCTCTCTCTTTGCTCCTCCCCTGCTCATGCTCGCCCACTTTCTCTCTCTCTCTCAAAAATAAATAAACACTAAAAAGATTATATGAAAAAAAGTAGCTTTCTCTGAGATGGTACTATCAAGAATCTATATTTTGCAGGCCTCTCTTCCACAAAAGCGGTAGCTTGGTCAAAAATAACTAAAATAGAAGCCAGTGCTGGAAGTTAAAAATGTAAAAAACACATATAAGGAAAATGTAGCAGTTATGCATGATAAGAATGATAGAGATCTTGACCTCTACCAGTCAGAATATAAAGCATAAATCAATGTGGAGGCTTTTAGACCTTGGTTTTATTTCTAGCAACTTGTACCTCCCACATAGTAGGTCATCAGTGAGTGTGTGTGAAATGAGTAACTAAGTGATGGAGAGTGGGCTGGCCAGTCTGATGCAGTGATTTAAGCATTGAAGGATGGAATCAATCTTCCTTATGTTATTTTTTTCAAAAAGAAATCTAATATTGTTTCATTACAGTCACTGCTCTTGTATCAGGTCTTAATAAAAAATATATTTTAATAGTCTCAGAACCCATTACATTTGGCTGTCATGAGCTATTTCCACCTGCTGCCTTTACACAGGCTTGAAATAAGCCTTTTCTGATTAAAGAAGGACAGGCCAGGTTGGCATTATTAATATGAACTGTTCCTCCCTTCTGAGTACATATGTTGCTCCTAATGACAGATGGGAGTGTTGGCTAGTTATACAGACTGCAAAGACTGAGGATTATAGGGCAAAAGGGATGCTAAAACAATAAAAGAACAGCTCTGGTATTGTAAGCAAGTGTGGAAGGAATTTCTCCATCCTTGCTTGTCACTGGTCCCGGCACCAGCAAGAAAAGGGGGTGGGGGGTGGGGCTCTGTGGCAAATTGTTGGCCAGCACGCATTCTAAGAAGCCTGCAATGGTGGGCTTATCCTTATTTGTCTAAGACATTAAAGTTACCCTTTTTAGTTAAGTGTTTTATTCTGGCATTTTGGAAAGATACATGATGCCAAACAGAATATTTATAACAAACCTTTTAAGATTTATTCTCATCTATTTTTGCCCTCAAAGGTCATTTCACAAAAGAGATCAAAAGGCAGTTTCTTCCAGGCCAGCTCAGTGGGTGGCCAGAAACAGATTAAGTACTAACAGAGCCCGGAAGAAGTACAAATCTCTAGAACTTGTTTTACACAGTTCCGTAATATATAGTCTCGATGACTATGCTACATAATTACATATATGAAGTAGTTTAATTATAACTGATATAATGAAAAATGCATTAAAAATGATATTGAAACAAGCTTACCAAATGGGCTTCCTGTGAATATCTAAATCCTTTAC
This sequence comes from Crocuta crocuta, assembly GCF_008692635.1. NCBI lineage: Eukaryota > Metazoa > Chordata > Mammalia > Carnivora > Hyaenidae > Crocuta > Crocuta crocuta. The sequence continues at coordinate 1,714,007 of NW_027530356.1, read as the reverse complement.
TGGTGGTAATTTGTTTACGCAGTAATTTAAAAATCTTCAAGAATCCTTACATCATTTGGGGGTTAAACTGCATTTGAAGAATTGTTTCTATCTTTCCAATGGCCAAAGTTCTACTGTTGAGAAAATCTGAACTTTTGGTTTATTTATTTTCCAGGCCAGTGCTGAGTAAGTAGCTAAAAGTTTGGATTTGAAGTATGTATTCTCCCTATTTTTTTTTTATATCTTGTTACTTTTATAGGTCCATTTAGTCAGCATTATTGTGTATCATCTGTGTGCAAGGCAGGCACTATGCTATACTTTGTGGTGTACGAAGGTGAAAGGGACATGGTAACTAACTTCAAGGAGGTAAAATTCAAAAGGAGAATCACACATGTAAAAAAAAAAAAGAGAGAAAGAAAGAAATGTAAAATATCTCTTGCAGTATGAAAATTGCTAACAAGAAGTACCTACAAAGTACAATCATAGCTCAAATCATGAGCCAGTCTACCAAGAGGTACAGAAAAGGCTTAAATGAAATTAAATTAAGTCTTAACAAATGGACTGCAGTTTATCAAGACAATGACAAGGTTTCAGAAGGAGGAGGAAGAAGAAGAAAATATTTGGAAGGAAAGGAAACCCTCTGTGCACAGGTAAAATGGGGAGCCACAGGAAGAGGATATAAGTAGACTGACAGCATGAGAAAGGGATCAAGGATAAACAAATAGATAGGACTCAGGTCATAGACAACTCTCACTCTTTATAAAGAGCCACCAACCAAGTGAGAAGAGAGATGCTAAGAGTTGTAACACAGACACATAGCTGGGAATGTAATGGAGAACAATGGAACAGACACACAATGAGGAGAGAATGATTATGTATGTGTCAGAGGTAATCACCTCTTCAGGGCAGAAAGAATGAGGCTGTCTACTGAGAGAGCATAAAGAGGAAAGAGCAGATTTGAAAGGGATGGTGGAGGAAGAAGCAAAAAGGCTTAGCAAGTTTGGTGAGCGCAATCTCCAGTTTGGGTGAGTAGGTGGGTTTTAGTGCTGAGAATCACTGCTGGAAATCAGAAATCACTGAGGGCAAATAAAAGAAGCATAACAATGATAGAATCAGCTTCATGGGGCAAAATGATGCATTATGTCAGCAATAGGCTGCCAGGATTGGGTATAATGCGATTCCTACACATGCATAGCTGCGAGGGAAAAATCCATACATTACCCAAGGCTATGGGAAGGTAGAAGTTCAATGACAAATGTGGTAGAATAATGGTCACCCAAAGATGTCCATGACCAAATCCCCAGAGCGTGTGAATATGTCCCATTACCTGGGAAAAAAAGTTTTGCTGATGTTATCAAGGTTAAAGACTTTGAGATAGGGGGATACCAAGTGGACCCAGGCTAATCACAGAAGTCTTTAAAAATGGAAGAGGAAGGCAGGAGAGAGGACCATAAAGATGGAACAGAAGAAAGACCCTACTTGTCATTGCTGACTTTGAAGATGGACGGAAGGGGGCCATGAGCCGAGGAATACAGATGGCCTCAAGGAGATGGAAACACTCCACAGCTAACAGCTTGAAAGGAAACTGGATCCTCAGGCCTATATAATCAATGAACTGAATTTGCCAACAACCTGAGTAAACAGGTAACAGATTCTTCCCTAGAGCCTCCAGAAAGGAACATGGCTTGCCAACACTTTGGTTTTATTCTAATGGGATTCATAACAGACTTCATAACAGAACTTTAAAATAGTAAGTTGTGTGGTTTTAATGCACTGAGTTTGCTGTAATTTTGTTACAGCAGCAATAGAAAACCAATACTCCAAGCTAGAACATAGGATGAAAGAAAATTATGAGAGGAAGAGCTCCGGTGGTGGCAGTAAAATGTGGAGTCACAAAGCAGAATTGCAAAAGCATTTTCCTCTTCACTGTAAATAGCAAAATACAGAATTTCCCCATGTATTTAATTGGGAAGTGCCTAGGTTTGTCTTCCCAAGGCACTTCTCCTAATATCCCTTGGAAAACTTTGTTAATATAAAATATTAGAATAATATAGCACTGATTATAAATATTTTATTTATTTACATCTACCTCATTACCAGGAGACAGAATTAGCTAGCAAAAAATATGTATAATGGGATGAAGTTTAATGTGTTGTCAGGGATCTTTTGCTCGCAAGTAAAAGAAAGCAACTAGAAGTAATAACCTGCAAGAGAATTCATTATAAGGATTTGAGAATGGCCCAGAGAATTCAGGAACAGGAATGCAGCTTGCCTCAGGACCAAATGGACATGAAACCAAATGTGGCAGGCGCATTCTCTAAGTGTTTAACGGTGGTCTTGCCCAGCATCTGTCTCTCACTACTGTCTCCACCCTGTCTCTCACTACTGACTGCCTTCCTTTGTTCTTGATCTACAAGGTAGCACAAGGTCATCAAGTGCACCGAGTTTTAATTTTATTAGAGGTCCCTGAAGAGAAATTGACTTGCCTTTCTCTGCCCCAAATCCAAACTAAAGAAAAGAGACTCATTTGGTCCAGGTTAGGCCATGGCCCAATCACCTGTGGCCAGGAATGAGGTTACATCAGGTTAAGTAGATCCATGAGGTTGCGGGAAAAGGAAATTTCTACCTAAGTGATGCTAGTCAAGTCAGTTTCCTACATGATTGCTATACAAAGATAAAAAGTATAAAACAGAAAAAAAACCCAGAATAGTAGAAGAAAGCCAGTATTAAAGTTGATACACAAAAATGCAGGTCAGAAGGTCTTGGGCAGTTTTTAAAGGAAGTTGTATATTTGTCCCTAAGCTTTATAAAGTGAAACTAAAGGTGAACACATAACCAGCTCAAAATTCATACTCCTATAAGATAAAACCACCCAATACCTAAGGAAAAGTGAATTCTATTAGGTATTTACGTTCAGAAAAATTTCCCAGAATGTGTTCTTTGTGTGATAAAATGAGCAATATCCTAGAAAGCATTATACAATATAACTGGAAACTCACATACAATTGTTTCTAACAGACTCTTCACTGTGGCCAATGTCATGGACATCAGCAATATTTGCTGACTGGCCACCTGTTAATGGACAGTAAGCATTAAGTTTATCTATTAATTCTAATTATTGTTTCCAATATTGAAAATAAAACAATTGTTGATTATGGAGTCCAACTAATCTGTTAATGTTTATTGTGAACATTGAAAATATCAGTATGAAACTAAGATAAAATCTCATTATATCAATCCAATTTGTATGAAAGCCAGTGGTATGCTGGTCAGGGTTTACCAACCAGTTTTAGATGGTGTTGGAGTGAGAAGGTTGGACGATACCTTACTTTGTAAAGTTCATCGATTTCTACATGTTAAATGCTCTTACAAACTAGTTTCAAGTGAGCAATGGGATAGCAGTGACCATGGGGTTTGGAAAGAAATCTGCAATAACACACCATTACATAGTATTTCCACCATACAGATACAATAAACATAAAGAAACTCAAGACATAGGTAATATAAGGATGTTTCAAATAATTAGGAAGTGGTAAATTTTTAGTATTTGTTACCCATTTTATTTGTAAGTTTATATCATGTAAATTTAATAATGGCTGAATTTAAGAACTAATTTTTCAAGTTCCTGAAAATGTAGCAATCTGTTCTTACAAACTCACAGGCCCACTTTATGACAATACTGGAAAAACAACACCAATCACCTGTTTTCTAAAATGTTAAATCAGTTAAGTAGGACATGCAGTATGGACTACAATTGGCTCTAACATAGTGACAATCTGCAAATAGTACTGAGAACTTTTTTTAAAAGCTGTTTTGCTCCAGTACAGGAATAAACATCTGCTAAATTGTAGTAGGTTCCTCTGAGCACTGCCTTTTTTGGTCAGCTGTTGACAATCATGAGCTGTGAGGTGGTTTGTTCTTGTTTTGGGTGGTCTATAAAGCAATAGAATTTGGTCTTATCCAAATGTATATCAACATCCACCCAAAGTTTCTAGATTTTATTTTGTTTTGTAAGAGAGAAAGAGAGAGTGAAGCAGGGGAGGGGGCAGAGCAGAGGGAAAGAGAGAATCTTAAGCAGCTTCCACATTCAACGTGGAGCCTGATGCAGGGCTCGATCTCAAGACCCTGAGATCATGACCTGAGATGAAATCAAGAGTCCATTCCTCAACTGACTGAGCCACCCAGGAGCCTCTAGATTTTTATTATCTGCTTCATTATTTTAGTTTTCAATAATCCAAGCTATTTTACCATTTGAAGTCATACAGGAAATATAGCCTTCTGGAACCTCACTTTCCTAACTCCTTTCTCTCAACTGAATGCAATTTTATGATAGAATATTTGGAAAATACAGGATTTCTTAGGGATGTAGCTATTTTCTAATAGCTTAATGTACTACACTTAAAACATTGAAAATGTTTTCTTAGATGTTAGGGTCTTAAATTTACCAAATATAATAAACAAAAACAATGGGATAAGATGTGATGATGATACATTTTTAATAAAGGCATATATAAAATGGGTTGATGAAACAACTCTATAAAATATTCAAAAAATACTAACAGATTAAAGCTTGTTCCATGTAAGTAGTACACTACTAAGCAGTATATGAAGTGGTGGAGATTTAGCATCTCATTCAGAGATAAAACCAAGAGAAAAAATGCTATGCCAGAACCAAGAATAGAAAGATAAATCTCAAGAATATGGGAAATTTTCTCAAAGTTAAGTATGTAGTTGATGAGAAATTTGAGCTTTGGGTGCCCTGAAGGGAGTAATATTTTTGCACAGGTATCAATAGCTAATGTGCAAAGAATTATGTTTACTTGCAATTTTCACATAGTTTGATGAAATAGAAATAAGATAAAGAAGAGTGAGGGGAATAAAATGGATGGTACAGAAATGAAGACATCATCACCAGTCTAAGCATTGTTTCCCTGCTACTAAGAGACATCATCATGAAACTCTTGATGAATTTCCTTTCTCCATTTTATTATTTATGATCAATAGACAAAGAAGCAATGCAAAATGGGTTATGTGTGGAAATGAGTGATTATGGTAGAAATGGGCTTTTTATAACAAGTATTTCTCGATATATATATTTTTAAAAATTTAAGTAAGCTCTATGCCCAACGTGGGACTTGAACTCATGACCCCAAGATCAAGAGTCACGTGCTTTACCGACGGAGCCAGGCAGGCACCTTGATAAATAAGGATTTTGTATCAAATCTGCATTTGCTAGAGACCTCATCATAGCAAATATTTTGCAGTGACCTCATCTCTCCTATGTTTCATCCATGCTATAAAATAGAAAGTTGTTCATACTAATTAGAATACACATATCATAGCAATTAAAAGTGAAAACACGAGTAGGACCAACTACATGCAAATCCCAGACCTATCATTTACCAGTTGTATAAAGTTGATATTTAAACTCTTTATGCATCAGTTTCCCCATTTATAGGAGGGGGTTAATAGCTACTTCACAGGATTGTGGTGAAATTTGAATAAATTAATATACTGGTCACAGAATAATATATACAAATATATTGGAAAGAGTTCAATAAATGTCAGCAATTGTCATGATCATAATCATTATCACCAACATTGCTGTTATATCATTATTATGAAATGAAGACCATAAGTTCACATGTACACACCACCTAAAATGTTGAGAGGATGTCAGCTAAAAATATTCTACAATTGAACCCTATGGTGACTGTTTAGATAGTCGCCAGAGGCAAATTGTTAGGAACTATCTATCAAAATAAAGGGTTGGTGGAGTGGCCCTACAAGACAGATGCGGAAGATAAAATCGTACAGCTGGACCTAATAGCCCCAGCTCCTGGCCCTGCTCCCACATCTTAACCTTGTCTGACCTGGTGGAAAAAGGATCTGGGCAAGCAGTCCCCATAGCTTTGGGGAAACTACCCCTAGATGGAGCAGTTTAATTGAAAATTCCAAAACTTCCTAAAATTCCATGATGGGATCATGTGATCCTCACCAAGGAGCCTAGAGCTGTTTTTTTGCCACCCAAGGAATATTTATTCCAACACTGTTCTCCAAGAAATTAGATTTAAACTACTCTTTTTTTCTTTCCTTTCCTCCCAGGAGAAGCAATGCAGCTATTTAAAGGTATATATAAGCTTTAAAAATCTGTATGGGACCAGACTAGAACAGAGGGGGGAAAGTTTGATAGCCTTGATTAAAGAACGGAAATTCTATTCACATCCAAAATGGTGTGGGTTTGTTTGTGTATGCGTGTGTGAGAGATGTGTGGGATGTGTTTCTATGTACGTGCGTGAGTGGTGTGTGTACACACCCGTACATGTGAGTAAGCAAATGTCAGTGGGCAGATGCCTGCATCGGCGTCTGCATCGGGGTCTCTAGGCAGCAAACGCCCATGTTGCATTTCACTATGCTAGCAAATCATAGAGGTTTGGAGAAAAGGGCAGGAAAACTGGACCTTATTGAAGCTCTCAGACAAATTTTGCTCAAGGGATGGACCTGAACCAAAATAAAGGCCTAAAGAGAATGATCACCTTCAAACTTAAGTATAATCCTGGAAAGTGATTTGAAGCATTTTGGGGGGAAAACCTATTAGATATGTTAAATAGAAGAAAATTGTCCTTTAAACAGTCAAATTCAGGGAAGTATACCTAGATAGAAAAAGATGGACTGAGAGTTACACTGTACTGTTTAAAACGCTTATGAGGTCCTAGTAAAGATAGGCCAACAAGTTATTTAGACACTCCAAGTCGTGGTCAGTGGAATAGACATGAGCTCATAGTCTCTTAGCTAAACTTTCATAGGGAAAAACTATCAAAAAGAAAATTAATCAATTAACCATTGCTAATTAAAATTGACCGATGCTGTTGGCTTCTAAGAGCCGCTACATATTACTCCCCAAAAGGGACAAGAGTTTTTCTTGTAATTATATTGTTGCATTATATTTTTTCAAAATGCATTAAATATCCTTATTCCTGAATAAAAATTCTGCCTTTGGTCGTTTATCTAAAGAAATATCTATAACCTGCTGGATTTAAAATTGGGTTTTCAACCCAGTCCCCAGTTTTACAATTAGGTAAGTTCTGTCCTGTGAACAGGTTAGCATCTGTCTGCTTTTTTTATGGGAGCAGATCAAACACACTTCCTAACTTACCAGCTTCCTTACTTACCAGTGAGATCACAATGTAGAGCACTCCTCTCACTGGACTCCAATAACATCCTAATAGCTCAGCAAAAAAAAACCGAACACGTAAGATGTGGCAAGCAGTACCACTTCTATCTGGGTCAAAATTGACCTTCTACCAGGACAAACAAGGAGGAAGTATATTAAGCACATTTTAGTTATAAGTGGTTCCTTGAATATCTTACTACAGAAACTGCCATCTACTCTGAAACTTGAGTTTTATGGCCTTACTTATTCATTCATTTACAAATTGGGGATCTGAAGCCTTGGAGGCCTGGTACCTAGCAGTGCTGATAATAGTAATTAAAGAAACCAAAATACATTGCTCACTATCAGATTAAAAAAACCACATTTAAATTATACGTTTTTCCCTATTCTCCCCCAAATGNAAAGTGCTCCTACATTTGTTTTACATATATATATATATATTTTGTTTTTACTTTAAAATAAAGAGATATAAGTGCACTTGGGCGGCTCAGTTGGTTAGGTGTCCGACGACTTAGGCTCAGGTCACGATCTCACAGTTTGTGGGTCTGAGCCCTGCGTTGGGCTCTGTGCTCACATCTCAGAGCCTGGAGCCTGCTTTATATTCTGTGTCTCCCTCTCTCCCTCTGCCCCTCCCCTGCTCATGCTCTGTCTCTCAAAAATGAAGGTTAATAAAATAAAAAATAAAATAGATATATTATAGAACTACAGAAAAAATTCTTAAGAAGGGAAGGAAAACCTCTAGACTGAAAATGAAGCTGAGGCAATCTTTAAACATGATCTATACAGTTTATTAGTATTTAATGAATACCAACAATCTATTCTGTTTTTATTTTACATCAATTTCAGTCAAATCCTAGCCAGTTGCAATTTAAGAATGACTAAATATTTTTATTTGTGCCCACATTCCCCATAAGGGGAGTGAAAATTATCATGCCACTCAATCAATAAAAACACTCAGTTTGAAATACTTACAAATAAATTGTGGTTTGCAAGTTCCTTGAAGTCTTATTTTGTACATTTGTGCTTGACTGTATAGTAG
>NW_027530356.1:1594601-1705640 GCF_008692635.1 Crocuta crocuta | reverse complement strand
AAACTGTATAGTGGATGCTCAAAGAGTACTTCAGAAATTTACTCTAAATTAAATAAACATCCCAGGTTTGTGGCTTCACTTTATTCATTTCTTCTTTCATTCACTCATCAAGTGCTGCACCAGGTTCTATGCTAAGTTCTGCACAGCTACGCTAAACAGTCTAATACATAATCTAATAGAACTATATGAAGGGAATGGCTATAAATATTTTATTATTTTATTGTTGAAATTCAAAATATAAAATTAAAACTAAATGTTTTTAGGGGTCCCTGGGTGGCTCAGCTGGTTAAGCATCTGACTTTTGATTTCAGCTCAGGTCATGATCTCACAGTTTGTGGGTTTGAGCCCCACATCAGGCTCTGTGCCGATGATACAGAGCCTGCTTGGGATTCTCTCTCTCTCCCTCTGTCTTTACTTGCTCTCTCTCTCTCTGTCTCTTTCTCTCTCTCTCAAAATAAATAAGTAAACTTTTAAAAAAATGAAATAATTTTACAAGATATTGATACCGTTGCCTGCAAAAATGCACTCTTTCTTCCCTCTGCCTCCTTTGCTGTCCTATAATCTGCTTATGCTTGTCCACTGTATGTACACCTGCAGTGATTTCCCTTTGGCACAGGTAAACTAAACCGACTCTTCCATCCACACTTTTCTAGTTTCTCCTATAACCAAAGGCATATAACTCAAGGTGTCTGTCGTGTCTGTCAGGAATAAAGGTGGCCATTGGTGCCAGAAGTAGACAGGGTCACTTGACTATGACCTTTCCCAAAACTCAAGTGCTATAGTGTGGCACTAATTGGAAATCACACAGATCGATAGATGATAGGTAGGTAGGTAGATAGGTAGATACATACATACATACATACATACATACATACATACACAGCCAGACGTAAGCTTTTATGGTTAGAAGCTTAGCTTCCAAAAAGAAGGTCTGCTTTTTAAGGAACCAGGCTGCATAGTGCTCTTCAATGCCGTAACACCAGGGGCCCAGAAAGAGAAAAAGAACAGTGGGAGTAAAGCACATTGGACATGCCAATAAATGAATGATAAATTATTAAAGCATGATTGGAAATATTGCCATTTTTCATAGCTGTCACTTTAAGTATAAAAGCATCAGCACATTAAACTAGTTACTGCTTTTTCATAATTGAGACTTTAGCTTCTAGCTGTGCCCTGCAGCTTTTCATTAATCACTAGGACTGAAGTTCAAGCTCAGTGACAGCTTAGAAGGCATTAAACGGGCAAAGTATTTTCCAGGTACAGTTAGGAAAGGCCTTTTAGTCTTATAATCCATAGCTAATTGTTTTTCAAAGTCTCTAAACACAATCTACTCCTAGCGTTTCCTAGTGACAGAATTAGCTGCAAACTGGTTTTCTTTTTTATCTTCCCAGGCTTTCTCTCACTAAAATCTATGGAGAGGCCTATTGTTAGCTGCATAAAACAGGTGCAGAATGGCTGTGATATGTAAAACTGTAACTGATACTTAACCAAGGAAACATTTATTAGATTGCCTCTGAAACAATACTTCCTGAATACTTATTCTAATCATACCATTTAATTTGTCATAAAAGAAACAAGATGGCATGAAACTTTGCACACAAGCCGAATTCACTTTTCTAATGGAAAAAAAAAAAAAGACCTCACTGGATCTTTTAACAAATGCAACTGAATCTTCACCCAACATGAAGTAAGAATGCGGCTTCCCACATTTACACTTGAACTCCAAGATTCCCAGCATAAGTCCCTCTGTTGCTTTGGTTTGCCAGGTATTTTTTTCCTTTTCTGCAAAGTGTTGTACATCAGGTTTTAATGGATGTGCCAAAACATTCTTTCTTTTGTATAACAAATTATCAAGAGCATTGAGGTTCATTAATTATGTCATCTAATTGGATTGAGGCAGGTGCAAAATACCTCAGATGAAGTGGTCACTGGCAGGAAGGCCTAAGTGCAAGTTTTTCTATTAGAAACCAGCATGTCTCCAGACTCTTGGAATTACTTTGTACTTATTGATTAATGGCCATAATTTATTACAGTGCAGAAGATCTTGCATTGAGTTAAATGTGTGATTAATCAATTTTCCATCAAATTATGAACAGCAGACCAGTTGCCAGAAAGAAAATACCAAGTGCATTTTCCCATGGTGTAAATATATCAGGACTTCAGCTAATAACTGTCTATCACTTGCTTAATATTCCCTGTCATGCTGATAAATGTCATCTCCACAAATGGGCCACAGGTAGTAATGATGGAAAGACCACCAAACATGTTTTATAGCTGCCCTTCTTATATAATGAAATACTCTTTGAATCCACCTCAAAACAGTTTATTAATGCAAAATTCATTTCTGCCTTTAGCTTGAAATACATCATGGTTAAGTCAACAATATTATATTAAACTGATAACTGATATTGAAGCAAGAAAACCTTAGGCGAAAGAGAGATGAATTTTGGACTTCCTGTGCACAGGAGCTCATTTTTATTTCCCGTCAAAAATTCAGACATGTGACTAATTGGTGTCAATTCTAATCTGCTTTTAAAGCAGAGCGCATGTGTGCAGCGGGGCCGCCAAAGAAACCTGCTGATTGAAGAGAGTGCATTTTGTTCCAAAGGTTAATTTCTCTGGCTAAATAACAAGTACTGTGAGGGTTAACTACAGTGATTGTCTCCTTTGAGCAGGGGTACTTTATCTTACAACTAAATGAGGTGGATGCTACCTCCGAAAAAGTACAACATGCACATCAAAGTAGTGAGATAAAATAGCAGTACCTGAGTCCATCAAGTTTGGGGGAAATGAACTTGGAATAAAACCTATAGAAATAAAAACTGATAAGATATGTAAAGATTTAACTGAGATAAATAAGTGACAGCGATAAACCACTGAGCCAACCCAGGCCAGAAACAGTAGAGCAATACATATAACAACTGTCAAGGAAGCTGAACCAATACTTGGGCACCAAAGAAGCGTCTCCAAAAATGCTAGAGCAGGAGAATCTATATCATCATTCTTCCTCTTCCTAGAGCAAGGAGATAAATGAGCCTGGGGCAGTGAGGCTCGCTGTGTGGATCCCGGTTGGTGAGACAGCAGCTCTCTCTTGGTGATTTTCGGGTGGGGCTTTTACATTAGAGTATGACTCTTTCTGTCCGAGGACATGAACACCTGGCCAGACCGCCTAGTAGAAGTTCACTCAGTGGCATACCCAGAAGTTTCATCCCGACATTTTAGGCACTCTTTCTCGCAGTTGGATTCTACTATACTATACGATATCGGAGATTAGAACGTCTTTGTCTTAAGCCCTTCCCTAAATACAGTGCAACTTGCCCAATCTCCAGAAGATTTGGTTCTAGCATAGTAGTAGTCAGACACCTGACGTCAAACTTTGCAGACCACTCTCCCCATGGTCAGACTCTCGAGCTGAGTAGCTTATGATGTCCCCAAGCTCATTCTTCTCCAAGAGTAGACACATCCTCTTACTAAATTTAGACTCCCTAGTTTCTAGACTACATGTGCAAGTAGAATAAGAGCTAGAAGGTATACCGAAAAGCTATTTCTAGCCCCGTCCTCATTTACTGTACGATTTGGCACACATCGTCTTGGAAATAGTTCTCCAGCCCTCCTTTCAATGCCATGCAAGGGATTTATTTTCACTGGATCTTTATTCCCAATTTCCCCCCTCCTGCATTGTATAGAATCTTTAAGTATGTCTGTGTTAGATGTTTCATGCTATGTGTTAAAATTCTGTAATTCCTCAAGCTCAAGTCTCAATCATTTTAATACCTATTAAATCTCTCCAGCTAGAAGGGATCAAGCTTCTCCTTGGAATAAAGGGGGATTAGGGCTTTCCACGTGCCTGGCAAAAGTGTATATTACACAGATCTTTTCTTAGTCCCATGGAATGTTCAATTAGAATCTTATTCTGACACCTATCTTAATATTTTTCTTTGGTCACACTATACTTAAGGTAGGCCTCAAACATGCCACAGAAGAGGAAGTTTTGATTCAGGGAGGTGAAATGGCATAAAGGAACTCATGACTGTAGTAAAGGTATTGGAATCTGTGCATTGCTGGTGGGAATGTCAAATGGCACAACCAGTAGGGAAAATTATATGGGGTTCCCCAAAATATTAAACACAGAATTAACGTATGATCCAGAAATTCCACTTCTGGGTATAGGCCCAAAAGAATTAAAAGCAGAGACTCGGAAATTTGAGCACACATGTTCATGGCAGCCTGTTTCATGATAGCCAAAAAGTGAAAACAATCCACGTGCCCATTGACAGATGAATGGGTAAACAAAATGTACTTCACACATATAGTGGACAGCCTTAAAAGGGAAACAAATTCTGATGCCTGCTTCAACATGATTGAATCTTGAAAACATGTGAGATACGTGAAATAAGCTAGTCACAAAAAGATGGAAATGGTATGATTCTATTTATATGAGGTTCCTAGAGAAATCAAATTCAAGAGACAGAAAGTGAAATGGTGACTTCCAGGGGAGAGGGGAGGAGAAAACAGGGACTTACTGTTTAATGGGTATAGAGTTTCAGTTTTGCAAGATGAAAAGGGCTCTGGTGGTGAGGGTTGCACAGCAATGTGAGTGTACTTAATGCCACTGAAAGGTACACTTGAAACGGCTACAACAGTAAATTTCATGTTGAGTAAATTTTAGCATAATTTTTAAAAAAAGAAAAAGGAAAAGAACACATGACTATAATAAAGACAGGAGCAAATAGGAAAAAGGAGAACAGATCAGAGGTAGCCATGCTACTTTGGGCTTGAACCCTCCCACAAATATGGTACAGACCATAGAAAGGTATGGCCAAGGCCAGTCCCTTTTGAAACGGTGCAAAATACAACTGATCTACACAGAGAGAGGGTTGGAAAGTTCAATTCTGTTACATATAACTGTTGAGTACAATTTTGTCGCTCAACATAGTCGAAAGGTAGAAGAGTGACTGCGGTTGGCGGACACCAAGGGGCAAGCAGTGCGTAAACCCGGAATCTTTAATTCCTGTGTCCCATGATTCTTTAGTGGCGTCAGGTTTGGACTGAGTTTACAGATTTGAGTAGATGGCTACTGCTGTCATAGCAATGGAAAGAGTGGATACCCCAGAGGGGCGATTGTTACTTGTGTCATGGGTTAAATGTCTATGTCCACCCAAAATTAATATGGTGAAAACCTACCCCACAGCGTGACAGTGTTAGGAGCTGGGGCATTTGAGAGGTAATTAGAATTACATGTGGCCATGAAGATACAGCCCTCATGGATAGGATTAGTGAAGCCCTCATGATTGGGACTCCTTAAGGAAGCCACACGAAAGCTTGCTCCCCATCCCCCACCTCCCGGCCATTCTTCCATAGGAGGACACAATAAGAAGGTGCATCCTAGGGGTGCGTGGGTGGCTCAGTCAGTTAAGCGTCCTACTCTTCATGTCTGGTCAGGTCATGATCTCAAAGTCCGTAAGTTTGAGCCGTGCATTATGCTCTATGCTGACAGTGTGGAGCCTCCTTGGGATTCTGTGTCCCTCCCTCTCTCTCTAACCCACCCCTGCTCTAGTGCTCTCTCTCAAAATAAAGAAATAATCTTTAAAAGAGAAGGTTGCAGCATATGAAGCAGAAGCAGCTCCCACCACACACTGAATGTGTTGGCACTTTGATCTAGGACTTTCCATTCTCTAGGACTGAGAAATACTTTTTGTTTATGAAGTATTAATAATATTTTATTATTAAAAATATATAATATTTTGTTATACCAACCTGAAAAGAGTAACACAACTTGCTTCTAGATGATTGTGGCAGTGTTGGAACAAACGTTAAGGGTTGTCACCCAATCCTCCAATTTTTCAATGAAAACAAAAAAATACAGACATTTAGAAAAAAACTTCCAATGTTTAAATATTGAAAAATAATATCCCCAAAATTCTTAGATATATGCATGTTTTAGCCTGGTGAGCTTTGAATCATTAGTTTATCCCTTCTGCTTTAATGGATCAGGACAAATCCTGTCACTCTATTCTTTTTTTATTTTTCTTAAATGTTTATTTTTGAGAGAGAGAAAGAGAGCATGCACAAGTGGGGGAGGGGAAGAGAGAGAGGGACAGCGGATCCAAAGTGGGCCTCTCATGTTGACATCACAGAGCCTGATGTGGGGCTCAAACTCATGAACCACATGATCATGACCTGGGTTGAAGTCAGACACTTAACTGACTGAGCCACCCAGATGCCCCCATATTGTTTTTCTAAACTATGCTGGTTAGAAACTGTCTCTCCCATCCCTCAACTCACAGATACATTACTTGTATCTATCCATACCCTTAATAGATACCCTTTTTCTTTAATGCTCCCTTGTGTGTGTGTACTTTTGACTACTATAATCCAAATTCCTTGAGTTATTCCTTGATTATTCATCCTCAAATATATCCATGATGCTTAGTACAGTATCTTATGCCCATTGTCTGCTGAATAAACACTTGCTATGGGGTACCTGGGTGGCTCAGTTGGTTAAGAGTCCAACTTCAGCTCAGGTCATGATCTCACAGTTTGTGGGTTCGAGCCCCACATTGGGCTCTGTGCTGACAGCTAGCTCAGAGCCTGGAGCCTATTTTGGATTCTATGTCTCCCTCTCTCTCTGACCCTCCCCTATTCATGCTGTCTTTCTCTCTCAGAAATAAATAAAATATTAAAAAATAAAAGTGTGTTTTCTGTAGACCTACGTCGTTGGAAACGCCTCATAGAGTATAAGTGTGGTTTCCTTTATTCACAGAGCTATTTGTTAGATCTGTGGGAAAGAACTACAAGACCTCTATCTGCTAAAACATTGGAAGACCTAATGGTCAAATTTCTTAAATCTTAGGTATTGGAGTATCCCAAGTATCTGTACAGTTCTAGGGTGTGCTAGTTTAGGGGTGAACATGATTTGAAATCATTCACATTTAGAGGGTGTTGAAATTAAGAACCAGATAGATCCATCTACTCTGACCCTAAACATGGCCCTAAAGTAAGAAAAAAAAAAAACACCCAGATCTCAGAGATTACAGGCGGGGAATTCTTGAAGTATGCCCATATTGAAGTGGAGATTGAAGAAGCCCAATGGAAAGAACTCTGGACTGATGGAGACAACTGTGGGTTGAACAAAAGTTCTTTTAAAAAGGGCTATTTTGAAGATTGTGATTCTGACTCGTAGGAACCATGGTGATTGTGGAAGGAATCACATGTTAAAATTCTTAAATAAAAATTTATTGACTTAAAAAAAGTGTGAATGCATGAATCAATGAATATAAACTGAGGGGGGTGATGACCTCACATAACAGCCTGCATTATACTAGAATATATTTCCAAAGTCCTAATTAGTTTGCAATATTTTCTTTTTCAGTGTGTAAATGTATTTACAGGCAACATTTGCAGCATTTTTTATCTTTGTAGCTCACTCTTCCATGTATGAAGGGCTAAGGTACACTGATGAATTTTTTCACTCCTATTTAACTGCTCATTAACTGCCCTAAATTCTACAGACTAACATTCCTCATATAAATCCTATGATGCAGGTGCTGTTAGTGCCCCTGATTTTCAAATGATGATACTGAGAGGAGAGTAACTTGCCTGAGTTCACACAGGCGCCAGCACTGGATCTGGGGCGGCTGCACACCGTGCTGTCTCCATTAAAAAATGCCTGGAAGGAGACAGGATGGGCCCTGCCTCTGGGCCTAGAAATGAAGACGGGGGAAGGAGCCAATTCATTGGCAATTATTCTTTTCAGCTGCTTCAACACTTGAAAATGTTGTTTTGGCTTTTGGCTTTTGTTTCCATGTTTTATTTCTTCCATTCTTTTATAATAAAAGAGATGCAATTGGATGTGTCAAATCATGCTTGAATTGAAGCCATACATCGGTCACCAATACAAGACTTGGGCAAAAAATCAAGGGAAACTTCTGTGAGAATCAACTGGCTCTACAAGGCATTTACGATAGAGTGTTATATATTTTATTATTATTTATAAATTGTATATAAATCCTTTATATCAGTAAAATCTCCAGTAAACTTAGCTGTATAGCATACCTTTTGGCCCAGAGAACTAGTTGTTAAGCATTTACCAAACACCACTCTATTGGGGAAACTGCAGGCATGTTTGAGATCTAGCTAAGGAGAAGATGAGCTGGAGATACATTTACTTTGGCTTAGTGGGATATATTTATGAGATTTGCAGTCACTCCATGTATAGCTAAGTTATTGTTAGCCATACACATTTAGGAAAGGCTTCTATAAATATTTCAACTGCTCACTGTGCTGACTTGCTCAGTACAATGACATAAAAGTGCAGGGGCTGGAGATTGTATTGTGATCATGAATATACCCTGCAGTGCCCGGTACAGGAAGTACGTGGGTTGTGGTCAAGAAACAAGAGCCAGAAGTTAGTTTGTGGAAAATTCCCCCAATTATCAGCCATGAAAATTATTAGCAGAGAATTAGGATAGCCTTGACACCTAGTAAAATCTAAAATTCTCCCTTGTCGGGAACATAAATAAAATTTAAAGGTTTATAATTATAAACATACCATACATTTAAAAAAATGTTACTTTATTTAGAAAGTCAATGGTTTAAAGCAGGGGGTGGGGGGAGCTGGGGAGCTGGAAAGGAAGATTTCTGTGGCATGCTTTTTTTTTCTTTCTAGTTGGAAATGGCATATTTTATAAAGCTAGAATTCAACATTTTAACTACAGTTTGGAGATGATTGAGAATATTTCAATAAAACAACTGAAAATTTATAATTATCTGATTTGGGTGAATATGAAGGTTATGCTCTTCTGCCTTCTTTAAATTTATTTAATAAAACACTGAGGGAAGTCAGATAAAAATAAATGAAAATTATCAAGGTAATAAAGTTGAGCAATGAAATCAATATTAATTGGTTGCTAATTTTAATAAAAAGCTTTTATCAGGTCATAGCAAAAACAGTAGTTCATTCCGAAGAGATACAAGTGAGATACATTTCAACTGTAATGAAAAGATTATCACTGAAAGAAATTGTTAGACTGATAGATAGTGATGAAGAAGGTGATAATGTGGGTGATAGTGTATTGGAAAAGACACTGACCTAAGACTCAATAGACATGAGTTCTAGCCCTAGTCTACACTTAACCAGTGGTGACACTGAGCTATCTGTGGCCCCTGACTGCTAAAAAAAAAAAAAAAAAAAAAAAAAAAAAAAGCCTTGCAGTTGGGCCAAGAGTCAATTATCTGCCTGCACTCAAGGTCTCTCTCTCTCATTCTCTCTCTCAATTCTGATACTTGTCATGAAGAATAAGTTATCATCTTACATCTAAATGGTACATAATTTCTCAATGTTGAGTAGCTCTTCAAATATGAAGAGCATGGATTATTCTGAATTCGTTTTATACGGAACAGAAATCTTGCCCTTCAGAAATGTTTCCTTCCCCAGGCCTATACCCACATGACCTCACCTCCAAAAACACTTTCTAATGTCTCATTATGTCATTGCCAAGGGCATCCATCTGTGCTCTGCCTACTGAACTCTGCCTTGGTAGTGTTCAAGCTGGGCCAACAAGTTGGAAATTTAGTATTCATTTCCCAGACTGTGGTGACTGTGGTTAAGCATTAGAGAAATATTATTTCTTATTTATGCATTCTGAGACACCAGTTAAGAAGGACTGCTTGGATGTTCCCTAGAAGGTACTGAGGCCAAAAACTTTTACACATTTTATCCATGACTTAGATGATGAAATAGGAATCCTGTTTATTCACTTTAAGGGTGAAATCTTGGAAGGAGGTGCTGCTTATCCTTTGGATAAAAGTAAAGGAAACTTAAGTAATTTGGAAAAGTGATCAAGAAAATGTTGAGTAATCTCAAGAGACATATATTGTCAATTTCAAAGTAAATTAAATTTTTTGGATGTCAAATAAAAGGGTATTGTGTGTGATGTGAAACGTTGGGATCCAGGAGTGAACAGTCGAAAAAGAATTCTTGAGACATTTTCAGTGCAAAAAGGGTAGTTGTATTAAAGCAAGGGGGCAAGACCTGTGGGCAGAAAGAGCTGCACTGGGGGTTGTGAGGACTGACTATGTGCTTTCAAGCTGGGAGGGGGTTAGGGATAGCATAGGTCTCTAAAGAATTTGGAAGCAAGGTTTCCAGGAGGGGCTAGCTGTTGTTAGGGAAAGATCATTTACTACTGTCTAGTAAAACCTTAGTCATGAAACCCTTCAGATGTATATCATCAGTTAGCCATATCCTTGAAGGATGATTGCTAACATATCCTGGGGGTGGGTAGAGATAAAGGAAGTTTCCAAAGGGATTTTTTATAGGTTCAAGAGGACTTACAGCATTCTGGAGGTCAGACTAATGTCAAGCTAAGGTTGCCTCTTGCTTCTAGCAAAGTATTAACATCCAGACGGTTGAGTTCCTGGATGAAGGTTATTCTGCTAGTCCCAAGTACTTGTCAATAGGCTGTAGGTTATGATAAAGTTTAATAATTTTTAAACTCAGTATATAGTTTTAAGGGTCTATTTGTTAGACTTGGCTACAAATTGAATAAAAGACAGAGATATTTCACCCTAGCTTTTTTGTCCCCCAAAAGTCATTGTGAATCTGGCTGAATGTGTACATATACAAAGGGAAAGTTTTAAATTCAACCACAAATTTATCCTTTAAATTAATATAATGAATATAAAATACTAAAAAAGCAATAATATTGCCTGTAGGAATTATTCTTTCAAACTTCTCTGAATGTTGGATATCACTGTCTCCATAGAATGTATTTGGTTATTGGCTGCACAATTAAGAGAAAAAAATATAACTTGGAGACGGTGCAGAAGAAAGCAGTGACACTGGTCAAATAATTAGAATGAGGTAACTATAGGAAGAAGTCTTAAGAGGAATTAAAAGTGTTCAAAGTGAAAAATACAATGCTTGAAGAATAACATAAGGAGTTTGATGTGTGTACACTACATCTGAGATTCTTTTTGTTGAAAGTATGAATAGGAAAGAAAAATTGTCTTAGAAATGGAGTTTGGACCTAAGGAAGCTATTTGTAACCATCCACTTATACTCAGGGCTGCTAGTATATACTCAAGCCTGCTAGTGCAATGAGCAGTCATACCTAATAGAGAATCTACCTGTCCAGGTCTAAAACTAGCAGTCCCTACTTCTCCTTCAGCACTAAAGCTGCCTTAGGCTCTTCTATCTGCCTGTGTCTCCTTTTAAATGCAAATGACTTGGGAGGGGTTGCCCTTAATTCACTAATTTTATCTAGCCAGTAACACCTTAGCAACTGGAAACCCAGCTGAAAGAGAAAGAATTGGCTGAGGATTTTGGTGGATGTGCAACCTTCATGAAGAGGGAGAGGGAAGGAAGGAAAGGGGTGTTTGTCATAAAGGAGGGATGTAACCAAACTGTGCCTCATATCAGTCCATTTTTGGTGTGTATGTCAAAGGTCACAATCCCTGACCTAGCATAACTCTTGAGTTTGGTATGAAATGACGACAGAAAATTTAAAGAACTCCCTTTAAATTTGTCACAGACAGATTCCAAACTCCAAGGTGAGGCGCTTCTATCTGTGGTGCTCTGGGGTGGGTAGGAAGAAAAGAAAATGGCTTCAAAATAGTGAGACCTCTTTAACTAAAATTAGTTTCTGGCAAGGGCTCTCAGCCACATAGGCCTACATTTTCCAGAACTATTGTTCTTATGCTTTTGCCTAAGTGTGTTTGAGTAGTTTCCAAAGTCAGGAGCTCGCCACAAAGGGGAATCAGAAACATTTTGAGTAAACGAAGAAGAAAATGAAATCCACATGACTGAAATTCTACTGCAGAAACGTCATTAATTGTTACTTCTGGAATGTGGGAATCCTCTGTAAGCCTATATGAAAAACTTAATTTTGTGTCCTTGACATACACTATTAAAAACTGCCTTCTAGCCAAGAAGAAAGAGCTGGTTTACATCCATATACATAGTGCTATCATTACTCAAGGGAGATGTGGAACACTTTGCTCGAGATGTATGCCGCTTTCCTTGCTTGACGACCATTAAAATTCTATTTCCAGGGGCGCCTGGGTGGCTTAGTCGGTTAAGCGTCCGACTTTCGCTTAGGTCATGATCTCGCGGTTCATGGGTTCGAGCCCCGCGTCGGGCTCTGTGCTGACTGCCAGCTCGGAGCCTGGAGCCTGTTTCAGTCTGTGACTCCCTCTCTCTCTGTCCCTCCCCTGCTCATGCTGTCTGTCTGTCTCTCTCTCTCTCTCTCCTAGAAATAAATTTTTAAAAAATCTATTTCCATTCTCCAGCATGGTTATGTACTGTAAACTTTTTAGTGTTAAGAAACTAAACTATGTCCAAAAAAGAAACTAAACTATGTCCAATTGAAAAAATAGAAAATGGCCAGGCATAGCTCATACAGCCATATGATATACATATTCATCAAAATCGTTTGAAAGAATCATCAAAAAATGCAGAGTACAAGTTACTACTTTTCTGGGATGACTGAATATTTTTTTAAAAATTTTTAAATGTTTTATTTCTTTCTAGGAGAGAGAGAGAGAGGGAGAGAGAGAGAGAGAGAGAGAGAGAGAGAGAGACAGCGTGAGCAGGGGAGGGTCAGAGACAGAGGGAGTGACAGACTCTGAAACAGGCTCCAGGCTCTGAGCTGGCAGTCAGCACAGAGCCCGACGCGGGGCTCGAACCCACGAACCGCGAGATCATGACCTAAGGGAAAGTCGGACGCTTAACTGACTAAGCCACCCAGGTGCCCCTGGGATGACTGAATATTACATGCTGTCCATTCGAGTGAAAAATTCCTGAAGCACTCATGCCAGCGGTATAAGTATCAGATCAACATCACTCTGAAGGGTTACATTTACACAAACCACACACGTACTCACTCTGACTGAGGAGACAAGGATATGATAATATAGCAAAACATATTTTTAAAAACTTGTTTTGACCAAAACAAAGGTTAGTAGCTGTATCTTTATTGCCAGTCATTCCAGTTAGCTTTTACAAAATGGCGGTCTTTTCTTACCCTTTCTACAAAGTATATATAGAAACTCCATTGTCAATATTTGTCATGACTTCTCAGCTGGCCCTTCCAAGAACAACTTAGTTTTTGTTTTTGCTTTACTTTTAAGCCTGTAAAACATTTTGGTTTTTAAAATGTTTACTTTGTTGAGGACGCACAAGTGGGGGAGGGGCAGAGAAAGGGGACAGAGGATCCAAAGCGAGCTTCTGACGTGCTGACAAGTTGACAGCAGCAAGCCCTACACGGGGCTCGAACCCAAGAACCGCAAGATCATGACATGAGCCAAAGTCAGATGCTCAACCTACTGAGCCCCACAGGTGCCTCAAGCCTGTAGAACCTTCTGAAGTGAGAAAGTAGGGAGGGGGAGCGATGGTTTAGGAGACAAAAGCAGGATTTAAGATCTGTGGAAAAACAGAGTGTTTGCTCTCTGTTAATAAAATACACTCTTTCTCTCTTTCTTTTTCTTTCTATGTACTTTTTTATTTTTAGGAAGGTAGAGATTTGGATCTGCCTTGCTCATTGTTATATTCTCAATACTTAGAACAGTGTCCATCAGGCTGTAGGTGTTTAGAGAATATGTATTGAATGAATAAATGTTTTTCTTTATAAATAACATTCAGTAAATATTTTTCTAAGTACTACTTCTTGATTGTATAAAATCCGTTGACAATATTGACTGAAAAAAGAGTGTTCTTTTTTTTCCCCCACCTAGGAAGGAATCCTTCTAAAAGAGCACATAAATTGCAGAGCATCACACATGAAGAGGTGAGAGACAAAAGTAATCTTCTCCGCATCACATCCCCCCATAAATTCAAACCAACCCAGAAATCAATTGTGTAATAATTGTTGCAGTCTTCATTAAATTGCTCTCCAAAAATATGATTAAGGATCTATCATGTGTATAAAACTGTGCTGTGAGCCATATACAAAGATGAATCAGGCATGGACTTTATATTCAAATTAGAGTCTATAAAGGAGGAAGATGCATAAACAAATAATTTCAATACAGTGTACAAAGTGCAGGGGTAGAAGTAGTTTACCCTGTGTGGAGGAGCTGACAGACAGGGCAGATTTCTTACAGGATATTGTGACAGATATTACAGAAGATATCTTGACTGGATATTACATAGAAGCTTGCTAAACAGACAAGAGCAGAAAGGTAATTCCAGAGCAGTAACATGAAGTCAGGAAGCTGCCTAATGCATTTGGGAAACCAAAAGTCGACTCTTTGAGGAGAGATGCAATGGGAGTTAAGTTTGGAGAGAAAAACAGATATGAATTCCAAAGGTGATGGAAAGCAATTAGAAGGGTTTAATAAATAAAGGTGTAGTATGATTGGATTTGCATTTAAGAAAGAGCACCTTAATTCCTGTGGAGAATGGGCTTAAATGGAGTGTGACTAAGCAAAGGGACATAGAACTAGGAACAAATTTAGGGACTCAGGAGCAGGGAGACCATAACTCGGGTATCTGTGAATACCTTGGTGTATATTACTCTACATTTCAGGAGAAATTTCTGAGCTAAAAATGCAGATTGAGGAATATTTAGTATATAAGCAATCATTAAAGTCCATGGCAATTGATGAAGTTATGATGGAAAAAAAAAGCCAGAGAGCCAAGAAAAACAGAAAGAATAAAAAGAGAGGAAAAGAACTCTGGGGAGGAAATAGAGAAGCAATGGATGTAGAAATGGGTCTGAGAAAAAGGAAACATAAATTACTGATACTATAAATGTACCCACCTCCCTTGTTTCTTTCTACAGTTGGAAATCTTCAGAAAGCAAGTATATGTTTCAGATAGATATTTTGTTGTTCAGAATAGAGTATAAAAAGAAAATAAATTTTCTTAGAGGGCATGGAATATTTTAACCACCAAATCTGGCTGCACACAGACTCTTGATTTTACCTATAAACAAAGCATCTTTTAAAATACCACTTGACTGGCTAAAATGAGCAAATCAGAGAACTCGAGATGCTGGCGAGGATGTGGAGAAACGGGCACCCTCCTACACTGTTGGTGGGAATGTAAACTGGTACAGCCCCTCTGGAAAACAGTGTGGAGGTTCCTCAGGAAACTAACAATAGAACTTCCCTATGACCCAGCAATAGCACTGCTAGGAATTTACCCAAGGGATACAGAAATGCTGAGGCATAGGAGCACATGTACCCCAATGTTCATAGCAGCACTCTCCACAATAGCTAAAACATGGAAAGAGCCTAAGTGTCCATCAACAGATGAATGGATCAAGAAGATGTGGTTTATCTATACCATGGAATACTACATGGCAATGAGAAACAATGAAATCTGGCCATGTGTAGCAACATGGATGGACCTTGAGGGTGTTATGCTGAGCGAAATAAGTCAGGCAGAGAAGGACAAATATCATATGTTTGCACGTATAGGAGGATTAGGAGGAACTTGACGGAGGAACAAGGGGGAGAAGAAGGGCGGAAATGGTGGGGGAAAGGGAGAGAGGCAAACCATGAGAGACTCTTGAATGCTGACAAAAACTGAGGACTGATGGATGTGGGGGGAGGGGGGATGGGCATGGAGGAGGGCACTTTGGGGATGAGCACTGAGTGTTATGTGGAAACTAATTTGACAATAAACTATTTGTTAAAAAAAAAATAAAATAAAATAC
Source organism: Crocuta crocuta (assembly GCF_008692635.1). NCBI lineage: Eukaryota > Metazoa > Chordata > Mammalia > Carnivora > Hyaenidae > Crocuta > Crocuta crocuta. The sequence continues at coordinate 1,689,981 of NW_027530356.1, read as the reverse complement.
CACTTGACATTTGTATAGCGTTTTATTATATATAATTTTTTTCATATGTACCCAGCTTATTATCAACTCTTATAAAAACCTATTTTCAAAAGGAGGAAATGAAGCCTGAAAATCCAAGTAACTAGTCTAAGGAACGTTCCCGGGTCTGAATCCCATGTTGCTTCCACTAATACTATACTCAGAGTCCTTGGGTTAAAGTTCTTTCATTCATACAAAGCAACGCAGACTTCTCTGAAAAACTAAGCCGATTTGCATGTTGGCAACTCCATACGTTGCCTGAATTGCCTCTCTAGAGTTTAGTCCTTTGGCACAGACAAGGGCTTTTCAGTTGCAAAGACACTTTGACAATAACACAGTATGTCACAAGGCTTATGGGGCTGTGTTGAAGACTCACCGTGGTATTACAATGACCCTTCAAAATTTCACCTCACAACTATCAGAATGGCTAAAATTAAAAAAGGAAACAACAGGTGTTGGTGAGGATAAGAGGAAAGGGAAACACTTTTGAACTTATTAGTAGGGATGCAAACTGGTGCAGCCACTCTGGAAAACTCTACACAGGTTACTTAAAAACCTAGAAACAGAACTATCCTACAATCCAGCCATTAAACTACCAGGTATTTACCCAAAGGATACAGAAATACTGATTTGAAGGGATACATGTACCCCAATGTTTATAGCAGCATTATCAACAATTGCCAAACTATAGGAAGAGCCTAAATGCCACTAATGAATGGATAAAGAAGCTGTGGTGCATATATACAACAGAATATTACTCAGCCATCAAAAAGAATGAAATCTTGTCATTTGCAATGACATGGATGGAGCTAGACAGTATTATACTAAGTGAAATAAGTCAATCAGAGAAAGACAAAAGTACATGATTTCACTCATGTGGAATTTAAGAAACCTAACAGATGAAGTAGGGGGAAAAAAGAGAGATACAAATCAAGAAACAGACTCTTAACTATGGGGAACAAACTGATGGTTACTAGAGAGGAGGTGGGTAGGGAGATGGGCTAAATGAGTGATGGGTACTAAGGAGGGCATTTGTTGTGATGAGCACTGGGTGTTATATGTGATGAATCACTAAATTCTACACCTGAAACTAATATTACACTCTATGTTGACTAACAGGAATTTAAATAAAACTTGAAACTACAAAAAAATAAATAAAATAAAATTTCAAAGAACTCAACAGAAGTTTCAGCTTAACCCACATGGCTTAATAAACTAAAGCAAAATGGCCATACTTGACTGGGTATGGTCATGAAAACTCATGAGAATTTGTGGCCAATCATCTTGCAAGGTATGGAGACATAAACAGAGAGACAATTTTTGTTCTGCTGAAGAGCAAAAGCTCGTTATTTCTGGTGCTATCTGTCATGTCCAAATTTCCAAGTACTATATCTTTCAGACCAGCCAAAGCCATAATCTTAGTCCCCGGGCTAGTCTCGCATCTTTAAATAACTGATCCCATGACAGACTTCGCAGATTCTGAACTCACTCATCCCTTTGGACAATCTGCCTGCCGGACTCCAGTACGCCCTGCTGTGTGACTCAACCCCTTTCTGACCATGGATAGCCTCTGATTTCACCTTGGCTACTACCATCTTGGGACTGACAGCTCTTCACTAAGCAACACAAGATCAGCTCTGCCAGCTGAAGACCTTGGACTGAGCCCTACAATCTGGAAAAGACGATGCGAAAAGGCAGCCAAACCAGGCCACTGCTGCAAAGGCACTTTTGAAACACTTTTTGCAGGGTACCTGTGTGCTTCAGTTGGTTAAACATCCAACTTTGGCTCAGGTCATGATCTCATGTTCCTGAGTTTGAGCCCCAGATCAGGCTCTGTGCTGACAGCTCAGAGCCTAGAGCCTGCTTTGGATTCTGTGTCTCCCTCTCTTTGTGCCCCTCCTCCACTCGTTCACACGCTTTTTTTTCTCTCTGTCTCAGAAGTAAACACTTTAAAATCTTTTTTAAAAAAACCTTCTTGCTACTATATAGTTACTTTTAAAACAACTTACATTTCTATTTTTTAATGTAACCTAGACTTTGATCTTATAGACTATCTTATCCAATATAAAAATCCTATTAACATAATGGAAAATTAGTTTGTATATATAGTTATCCAGAGACGGAATCTGAGATTTGAAAGAAAACACTTTTTATATCAATTGCTAGCATTTTCTCTTAAAATTAACATTTAAGTCATCAAATTCCNATGTAAACTGGGGGGGGGGGTGCATGCGAGCATGTTTTGGTATATAATAACAGAGCAGATTCATTTAATAAGGTCAATTCAGAGACTGTGTGTGTCTTACCAATATCTTCAAAGACATCTTTTTACAAAAGGGTTAGAAGAAACCCCATTGTTTCAAGGAGAAAAAGTCTCTTAAACACTGGTAAGTATAAATTATTATTCACAGTACTGTCTAAACAGAAAGAAATTCCTTAATTCAATGGTATGGCTTCCTGAAAAGTTTCAGTTAGAAAGTATTATGCACTATTACACAGGAAACGTTTCAGCCAAATCTTCAAATACACAGTCATTTAATAGATTTTATTGGAAGAATCTTTCACTATTATTTTAAGACCTTTCTATAATTATACACAGAGAATTTGTATTCAGCCAGAAAAATTTTACATTCTCCCTAATCCACCACTTTAATAGAAATATTTCTTCTAGCGATTATTTCTTCCCATTGTTACTATCTGTATTACATTTTTCCAAAGCTTAAAATTATAGTAGAGGACTGCACACCTGAAACAAATGTAACACTGTGTGTTAACTATACTAGAATTCAAATTTTAAAAAATTATAGTAGAGGATGAAATAATAGTCACTGTCAATATCTAACAATAGAAAAATGACCTTATATTTTTAGGCTAATTTCCTAGGCTCTGTATTAATTATAGTATACATTTATACTAATAGTTATAGACAGAATGTCTGCCAGAGTCCACAGCAGGACAAGACAATTAGCAAATCCATGAATTTTTACCCTGATTATACTTTAATTTTGAAGGTTGAACGTTAGTTTGTTTAAGATGCATTATGTGTTGTTCCAAGATGGTTCTATATAATAGCACTGAATGAATTTCCTCTTGGTATTAAATATAAGTATATGAAAGTCAAACATGCATAGGGAAACCAAGTTTGGTCTCATTAATTGTATGGCCATGAACATTACAAAGCCTGTGGAATAAATAATTCAATCTATTCCACTTAAAATACATTTATGGACTGTCCACATTGAGCAAGGCACTGTGATATCTTTGTAAAGCTTAAATAAAATAAGTAAATTACACACACACACACACGCATGCATACACACAAACACACGTACACAAATGGCTAATGTAAGGATGTGTGTCAAAAGCACAGACTCAGACTATTGGAAGGTGTGTTAAAGCGCAAAGACACGGTCAGCTTTGCCTCAACTACAAGCAGGGCTGATCCTTAATGGGCAGGCACCACCACAGTAGTCTTATCTGTTTAAAAGCTGAAGCACTTCTATACTGGGGTGCGCTCCCTCATCTTGGCTGAAGTCCCTCCTCTAATCTCCCCAGTGTTTAGAAGAAAAAAGGTGGAATTTGGCCCAGCAGGAGACAGTGTGGATTGCACTGTTGGATGGTGGTTGGTGGCTGAAAGTCAGGATAACCCCTAGTCTGACTTCTTGAGCAGCCATCCTGAGAATAAGGTGGAGGCGGTGGGAGAGAAAGCAGGTAATTTGGAAGCAGATCAAAAATTAATTTGCCAAAAAAGAATTAATTTGCTTCAAATCTAATCTCAAAACTATTCCTTAAACCCAGGATCAAAACCTCAAATGCTTGCAAGAGTTAAGCAAATAAATTAAGTCAGCCAGAGGAGGACTGTGATAAACTGGAAAGTCTGTGCCTCACAGAAGATGGAACTTGCTACTTCCACACCTAGTATTATGCAGTCTTGAAGTCTTTCAAATAATACAAGAATTCTTCATTTGTATGTGAAACCAATTGATTTCTGAACATTAGCAATTAATTCAAGTAAAAATCAAAACCAAACCAAAACACGGGAGAGCTGAACCATATGTATCTTAGCGGGATTCAGCTTGTGTTCCATTAGCATGCAGCTTCTGACCTAGAATCGCCATTCTTTTCTGGTGATGCATGAACCTCTGCTTTCTCTTTTGACTTATGTAGTACAAATAGAAAAAGCAGTGTTTTATGACCCTTGCAATTTCATCAGTTCATAATTACACAAAATATTGTAGAATTTTATGCCTTGAATGTAATGAGGTTGAACTCATTTCACAAATTAAAATAGTAGGCATTCATGTGGCCAAGCAGAAAGGCATAATGTTTTAAGGTTATGGGTCATAACTCCCTTATTCATTTTTAAATGTTCAACAAGTTGGGGCATCTGGGTTGCTCACTCAGTTGAACATCCAACTCAGCTCAGGTCATGATCTCAGGGTTCCTGAGTTCGAGCCCGCATTAGGCTCTCTGCTGTCAGTGTGAAGCCTGCTTCACATCATCTCTCCCCTCTGTCTCTGCCCCTCCTCACTGATGCACGCTCTCTCTCTCTCTTTATAAAATAAATGAACATTTTTAAAAAGTTTAAATGTTCAACAAGTATATACTATTCTACGGGAACATAAATGGTGCTCATTTTGCTTTTAGCTTAATAAAAATCTGATATAAACTTGGCCTGGGATTTATACCTTTGAAGAAAATCAAGCAGATTCTAGAAAAATGTACTAAAACATGGTTAGGACTTGGGAGTTAAGCTGGAGAAGAAGTAGAGTGTCTTTGGGCTTTCTTCATGCCTCAAACACAGCCATATTGAGGTCAGACCATTAGGAATACCCAGAAAATCAATCTGTGGAGTGGCAGAAGGATCCCCACAGTTGAAGGGAAACAGCCTGGCAGGTGTGAGGTGCGTAGAAGTGAATTGGCAGAGAGACAAACGGCAGTGCTAAGGAATGGAGGGAACCCTTCCTGTGGAGAGACAAAAGGTAGAGAAAGAAAGGGGGTTTAGAAAATGGAGCATCAAGTTCACACAAGAAGAAAAGCTCTCTGGACCACGGACTGGGGAGCAAGAACTATTGAGTGACTCAGGTTTGTTTGCTTGTTTGTTTGTTTTGTTCTGTTCCCCCCCCTCAAATAGCGTTGGAAGCTCCAACTCTCAGGTTTTGGAAGTGTGTGACTTCCCGGATCAGAGTTGTGGTGCGTGCTCCTGGGGAAAGAGCTGGCCCTGAAGCGCTTAGCGTGGTGTGAGGATCTCTGGGGAGCAGTGGGAGAGGACATTCCCCTTGCTGGAGTAGTTTTGGAAGACAGCATATTACCTCCCCAAAGACAAAAGACCTTGCAGACGCGAGCCAAAGGCCTTTCATCAGCAGGGGACAGAGGCGCACCCAGAGGGAATATAACCTTTGCTGCTCTTAGCAGCACTACACCATAGATTTTGTGCACTGTACAGGCATGGGACTATTTTCAGGGACAAAGGATTTCACACAGATTGGAGACGCTACATTTTGGAAGAGGCGAGTGGATCGCACAGTGCAGGGTCCTTTAAGAGTTCAGGTTTTGAATCCCAGCTGTGCACCAAAGAAAAATGCAGGAGAGCTGTGGTGCAGGGCAAGCTGACTGCCCTTGTTATTCTGTGAGGGCTGCCTAGAGTGAGATCCCCTGTCTGGGGAGGAGAGATTGGGGCGGTGCCATTTTACCCCCAACAGCAAGGCGGGGAGACTTCAGNGGCTTGGCAACTCCTTATTTACTGAAGCAAGACTGACTCTAAGCCACGCAATGGACCGCTCCTCTAGAACACCGGCACAGGCAGCACCCTGCATGCCCCAGGTGTACTGAAAATCGAGTGCTTTCAAACAATCCTGCACTTCTGGTGGAAAGAGGACCAGGCTTCATTTTTTTCCTATTTGTTTCTTCTTTTTTCTCTTGGTAATTCATAGCTTCTTTCTTTCTTCTTCTCCTTCCTCCTCCTCTCCTTCCTTTCCCTCCTCCTCCTCCTCCTCCTCCTCCTCTTCTTCTTCTTCCATTTACATTTTTTTTGGATCAGGCTTTTTTACTCTTTTCTTTTCTCTTCTTCTTCATTTTTTTCTTTTTCTTTGGAATCACCCTTAGAGCTTTTTAATTCTGTTTGATTTTTTTGTTTCTTTTCCTTTTATCTTTTTTTTTTTGTACAAGGCTCACTGCCCTTTTTTCCAGACTTTACCTATGTAAAAGTCTAAGCATTCCCCAATGGAAGTAAGGAGGAATTCGGGGGTGACTGACCAGTGGGAAAGAGCAGCCGAAACATGACAGCAGAGTGAACACAGCAAACACCGGAAAAACTTCCTGAAGTGCCAGACCCTTTTGTAATATATCAGTGCTCTCAAGTGCAGGAAACATAGCAAGCTTTTAAAATACTCTAAAGATAAAGACAGAAACTTAACCAAAATGACAAGATGGAGGAATTCTCCCCCCCCCCAAAAAAAAGGTCAAGAAGAACTCACATCCAGGAACTTGCTCTAAACAGATATATCTATGAACAAGAATTTAGAATAACAGTCATAAAACTACTAGCTGAGCTTGAAAAAAAGCATAGAAGGCACCAGAGAAACCCTTGCTGAAGAGATCAAAGACCTAAAAATTAGTCAGCCTGAAATAAATGATATAACTGAGATGCAACATCAAATGGATACAGTCACAATGAGGACTGAAGAAGCAGAAGATAAAGTTATAGGAAATAATGAAGCTGAAAAGAAGAGGGAGAGGAAATTATTAGATCACTAGGGGAGACTTCGTGAATTTAGTGATTTCATAAAATGAAACAATATCCGTATCATAGGAACCCTAGAAGAAGAGTGTGGGAAAAGGGATAGAAGGTGTATTTGAACAAATTATAGCTGAGAACTTCCCTAATCTGGGAAAGGAAACAGGCATTCAAGTTCAAGAAGCACAGAGAGCTCCCCTAAAAAACAAACAAAAAAAACAAAAACAAAAACAACAGATTAACACCATGACACATCATAGTGAAATTTGCAAAATACAAAGATATGTAGATAGTTCTCGAAGCAGCTGGGACAAAAGGCGCTTAACCTACAAAGGTAGACACATAAGGTTAGCGGCAGACCTGTCCACTGAAACCTGGCAGGCCCGAAGGGAGTGGTAGGAAATGTTCAATGTGTTGAATAGGAAAAATATGCAGCCAAGAGTCCTTTACCTACCAGTGCTGTCATTCAGAATAAGAGAGATAAAGAGTTTCCCAGACAAACAAAAACTAGTGGAGCTAGTGGCCATTAAACTAGCCTTACAAGAAATTTTAAGGGGGACTCTCTGAGTAGAGGAGAAAAAAAAAACCAAAAAAACACCAAAGCAACAAAGACTACAAAGGACCAGAGAACATCACCAGAAAAACCAAATCTGAAGGTACCGTGATAGCACTTAAGTCATCTCTTTCAATAATCCCTCTGAATGTAAACAGGCTAAATGCTCCAATCAAAAGACAAAGTATCAGAACAGATAAAAAACATAAGATTCATCTATATACTGCCTACAAGAGACTCATTTTAGCCCTAAAGATACCTACAGGTTGAAAGTGAGGGGATGGAGAACCATCTATCATGCTGATGGATGTCAAAAGAAAGCCAGAGTAACCATTATATCAAACAAACTAGATTTTAAAGCAAAGACTGTAACAAGAGATGAAGAAGGTCACTACACCATAATTAAGGGGTATAGCCATCAAGAAGACCTAACAATTGTAAATATTTATACCCCCAAATTGAAATACCCAAATATATAAATCAATTAATAACAAAAATAAAGAAACCTATTAGGGCACCTGGATGGCTCAGTTGGCTAAGCATCCGACTTTGGCTCAGGTCATGAACTCACGATTTGTGAGTTCAAGACCTTCATCAGGCTCTGTGCTGACAACTCAATGTCTGGAGCCTGCTTCGGATCCTGGGTCTCCTTCTCTTTCTGTCCCTCTCCCACTCGTGTTGTCCCTCCCAAAAATAAACACTAAAAATCTTTTAAAAAAATAAAAATAAAGAAATCTATTGATAATAATATCTAAATAGTAAAAGACTTTAATACCCCATTTATAGCAATGGACAGATCATCTAAGCAGAAAATCTACAAGGAAACAGTGGCTTTGAATAATAAAATGGACTGGATGGACTTAACAAATATATTCAGAACATTTCATCCTCAAGCAGCACATGGAACATTCTCCAGAATAGATCATATACCGGGTCACAAGTCAGCCCTCAGCAGGTACAAAAAGATCAAGGTTATACCATGCATATTTTCAGGTAACAACATTATGAAACTTGAAATCAACCACAGGGAAAAATTTGGAAAGCCCTCCTATACATGGAGGTTAAAAAACATTCAACTAAAGAATGAATGGGTTAACCAAGAAATTAAAGAACAGTAATAAAGAAAATGCATGGAAGCAAATGAAAATGAAAACACTACGGTTCAAATCCTTTGGGGTGCAGCAAAGGCAGCCCAAAGAGGTAAGGACATCGCAATTCAAGCCTATCTCAAAAGGCAAGAAAGGTCCCAAATACACAACCTAAGCAAGAAAGGAGCCAAATACACAACTTAACCTTACACTTAAAACAGCTAGAGGGGTGCCTGAGTGGCTCAGTTAATTGAGCTTCTGACTTCGGTTCAGGTCATGATCTCACAGTTCATGGGTTCGAGCCCCACATCAGGCTCTGTGACAGCTCAGAGCCTGGAGCCTGCTACATATTCTGTTTCTTCCTTTCTCTCTGCCCCTCCTCCACTCACACTTTGTCTCTCTCTGTCTCTCAAAAAATGAATAAACATCAAAAAGAAGAAGAGCTCAAAAAAGAGCAACAAATAAAGTTTTAAGCCAGCAGAAGAAGGGAAATAATAAAGATTAGAGCAGAAATAAACAATATAGAAACAAACAAAAAACAGTAGAACAAATCAGGGAAACTTAATGCTGGTTTTTGAAAGAATAAGCACAACTGATAAACCTCTAGCCAGACTTATCAAAAGGAAAAGAGAGAGGACCCAAATAGATAAAATCATAAAAGAAAGAGGAGAGATCACAACCAACACCACAAAAATACACACAATTATAAGAGAAGACTATAAAAATTAAATGCCAATAAACTGGGCAACCTGGAAGAAATGGACAATTCCTAGACACTCACGAACTACCAAAATTCAAACAGGAAGAAATAGAAAACTCGAACAGACCCATAAAAAGCAAAGAAATTGAATCAGTTATCAAACATCTCCCAACAGACAAGAGTCCTTGGCCAGATGGCTTCCCAGAGGAGTTCTACCAGACACTTAAAGAAGATTTAATACCTATTCTTCTCAAACTGTTCCAAACAACTGAAATGGAAGGAAAGCTTCCAAGCCAACATTACTGGATTCCAAAACCAGACAAAGACCCCATTAAAAGGGACTGTTACAGGCAATATTTCTGATGAATCTGGATGCAAAAACTCTCAACAAGATACTAGCAAATAGAATTCAACAGTACATTACAAGAATTATTCACAACTTATGAGTGGATAAAGAAGATGTCACACACACACACACACACACACACATACATCCACACGCATATACATACAGTGGAATACTACTTGACCAAGAAGAATGACATACTGCCATTTGCAACAACACGGACAGAACTACAGTGTATTATGCTAAACGAAGTAAGTCAGTCAGAGAAAGACAAATATCATATGATTTCACTGATACGTGGAATTTAGAAACACAACAGATGAACATAGGGGAAAGGAAAGAAAAATAAGAATAAAACTTTAAGAGTCTCATAAGAGACTCTTAAAGCCAGACCAAATTGAGGGTTGCTGGAGGGGAGGTGGGAGGGGATGGGCTAAATGGGTGATGAGCATTAAGGAGGGTACTTGCTGGGTTGAGCACTGGGTGTTATATGTAAGTGATGAATCACTGAGTTCTACTCCTGAGACCAATACTACACTGTATGATAACTAACTTGAATTTAAAGTAAAAAGTAAGTAAAATAAATAAAAACATAAATACAAAGAAAATAAAACATATATGCCAATGTATATAAAATGGTGACCTAGGACCAGAACAGAGCAGCACTGTCAAATGGAAGTTGAAAAAGAATCAGGATTTAGTGCAGGAGTACCTGGCTCCTCCTGAGCTTTTCCTCCTTTCTAGTGAGGAGATGGTGGTTGCTAGACACTATTTAGGAGCTACTTTAAAAAATCTCCATCTCTGAGCATAGATATTATTGTGAGAGAAAGAACATAGAGCTGTCATGCTTCAGAACATCCCTACTGACAGGAAGTAGGAGTGATGTAGCAAATGAAGGCAGAATTCAAGCATCAGAAAGACCTCTGCCATCAACTGGCTGAGTGATTAACAGCAAGCTGTTCATCTTCTCTAAAAGTCAATTTATTCCTCTGTAAAATGGGAATAAAAATGCCTACTGGAATGAGAGAATGAAATGAGATTACAAAGTATTTACAAAGAATTAGGCATAGTTAGAATGGTGACAGAATCCCACTAATTCTTCTGACACTCTACCCACCCAACACACCCACAATAAAAACTCACAGTTATTTGAAGCCAAGAAGCAAACAAGATTCCAGAAACAGGTTTGCCAGTGAACAGGTAGAGAAGGCGTTGGCCCAGGTTACATCTCCTGCTCACACAGTCAATCCATTACTGGGAATTCTACTCTTGAGAAACAAAGCACCTTCTTGAAGTTAAAGGGACTCCTTACTACCCTCCATTACCTCTTCCTCACTTCTCCTTCCACTTCCCTCACCTCTAGATCATTAACGTGTCTGGAAGGAATAATGCCTTAAAGCTTATCAACAAATAATTTAGCAGAGATTAACTTTATGACATTGGCAGTGTGGCAAAAAATCCCCGGGGATCCCTGGGGATGGGAAATAACATATCTTCTAAGTAGATGATATGATAGATAGAATGAAGAATGAATTAATAAATGTGGTACCCTAAGTGGACAGACTCCCCAGGATGGCCAGAGGGAAGACTTTAGCAAAGCCAGATTTAGGATCAGTCCTATTGGATCAACAGATGTGGTATATAAATAAAAGAAGCTGTTCTNGAACCCACGAACCGTGAGATCACGACCTAAGCGAAAGTCGGACGCTTAACCGACTAAGCCACCCAGGCGCCCCAGAAGCTGTTCTTTATTGTCTGCTGATTCTGTTCCAATCACCACACCAAGTGCATGTATAACAATGATCTCTTTACTCCCTATACGTAACTTGCAGAAGATACTATTATCCCCATAAAATGGTTATGGAAATAGGAGCTAGCAGTGATTCATTCACGTGTGCTGCATTCAAGAGCATGTCAGAACTGAGATTAAAGTCAAGTTCTAGTCCAATTTCAAAGTGTGTGTTCTTAACCAATTCTGCTTACTGCCTCCCTTGCAAAGGAAGAGAATACACCTCTAGTCTGATGATTTAAGATACTCAAGCAGTTTTCAAAGGTATGAAAACTAGTGAAGAGTAGTGCTTGATGGAGGGAAAGAACCCACACATTTGGTTTGGGAGGAACAGCCATGAGAGGAGGAGGAGAGGGAAAGGGGTAGCATCACATAAAGGAGAAAAGTGAGAGATATGAGAAAGAATTGGTCAGAAGGAGGTGGGGAGGAGAAGGAGAGAAGGAGGAAAGAGAGGGAGAGAGGGAGGAAGGGAGATGAGAGAGGGAGAGAGAAAATTCTTTCCCCTCAGGAGAGCGGAGGTGCTAGCAGCAAGCTAGGGAGGCGGACGAGTGATAATGGAGAATGTGATAAGAGGGAATGTGGCGGCAACAGTAAAGGAACTCCGTTAACATGGCCCTGACTAGTTGTGCTAACGAGCTCTGTTAAGACTACTACCAAACAGCTGTTCAGAGAGCTTTGGCAGCCTCAGAATTGCCCTGCCGCCCCAAGGGGCTCCCCGCTCCAATTCTTGAAGCAAAAGGTTGGAGGATCCATTCAGTTATCTCTTTTTCATTTTATTATCTAAATCAGCCTGCTGAGGAAAGATTGGTTCATGAGGGAATATACCTGTGCTTTGAGAAATGGAATTAGGATATGTCTCTTTCCAACTATATTGAATACAAAAAGAGAAAAGGTATCTTTTTCTGCAGTTGCTTTTCCTAAAAATTCAGAGAGATATTTAACAATCTAGTATGTATTTATTGCTGGATTACTAATCTGCTATTTCCATCTTGATACTTTGCATAATCTTCAGTCAAAATTTATAAAACCCCGTGACTGTGGCTATCATGTTTTCAGATGCCACTATAGGTAGGAAGCAATATTTGGGCTTTGGATTTAACATAGAGAGAATGATATAAACAAGATAAACTCATACTCCATCAAGATTTTGGCTTTGGTTTTACTGAATTCATCACTACTGCCTTCTGCCAATATATACCAGATGTTCTGTTACAAGTAACAACAACAAATCCATCTGAGTTTCTTCCTAGAGTATGGCTGGAGAGCCAAAGCCAAACTTCAGGAAGAAAATTCAGAAATAATGCAGAATTTTGAATTCAGAAATTCCTCCTCACACACAAGACATCATTCTAAGTGAGTCAATGGAAATAGTATTCTCTTACCCATCAATCAGATGCTGTAGCTGTTCATCAGGGTGTTCTTTAGTTCACTGAAACAGACGTTAGGTTCAGATTTAGGGTATGGTTTCAGAAACATATACTTCACAAAGGAATGGAACTATTTAAGTCACATTCTATCAGTCCTGGACATTATATCGCAAAAAGGACTCTAGAATAGTCACTTGGCTCACCAATTCTTTCCTTAAATGTTACAATCTGTGTGTATGTGAATTTACATTATGTGACCACTTGAGAGTCATTAGGTGAATATTTGCAAGAGCTCTAGAAGCATTCCTGTCACTAACATGTTTTCCACATTTCCTGAACACTGCGTCAGCGGCCATGCTAAGAGATATTGCTGGCCTAACAGGCATCCAACGGAACAGCACGGTGCCAGGAGCAAGGGCTTTGTCATCGAAATCCAAGCTCCACTGCTTCCTAACCATGAATGGAGGCAATGTCTCAAGCTTTGATTTCCACATATGTAAGATATAATGGCAATGGTAAATCACTTCATGGGTTAGCATGAGGTTTAAATGAAATTATGTGCACGACAGGCACACAACAAGCTTTTACTGGGTGCATTTATAATACATTTAAAAATTATCAGAAGTAATAGTGAAAATGAAGATCTTGCTGGAAGAGTTAGGAAAGCAGGTCAAATTTAAACCAATGTTTAATGACAATCAAATATCGAGGAAGGGCAAGAGAGCAAGACTGTTGGGTCCTGAAATAACAATTACAAAAAACAAAGTGCTGGAGGAATTGAAGAACCATCTCTCATCACTGTTATTACCTGTCATTTGCTAGATGTTTCCTTCAGTGATCAAATACCATTTTTTTCCTCCATGGCCGTATGTCTACAATTCCAAGACACATCACTGAATCCTCTTAAATCACCTATTTTTTTCTGGGAAACTGATAGAATAGAAAGAGCATGATCTCTAAAGACATACAGATCTATGTGTAACTCTATCAAACTTTATAAACCATACCCACAAAAACTTGGACAAAATACCTCTCTGTAACTCAGTTTCTTCATCTATAAAATGGGTACAAGCTTAACCACCTCACAGACTCTTCTGAAATGAGTAATCAAGTGCCAGCCTCATTCCTGGCATACAGTAAATGCCCAAAAAATGTTAATTGCCTTCCCTGCCCCTCACTTTTCAGGCAGGAATAGATGCGATAACAAGACAAAGTCTTCATCCAAGCAAATGTTTCCCCTTCTGATGTTTTAAGTCAATAACATTATGATAAAAGTATATATAAATCTATCAGTTTTTGCCAGTTATAAACAACACATTTCTTAAAATAGCTAATCATCTTCTTTTGTAAATCACACAACTGGTAAGGAGCAAAATTCAAATTTCTACATAGATGAGTCATTTAATTGTTTTCCCACATGCTCTCTGCTACACCATGCATATTATGAATGTTTGTGAGGCAAGCCACAGAGTCAAGCTAAATACAACACAAATACTTATATAGAGGGGGTTCACCTCACTAAAAGGTATGTGAATCACTTCCTAACTAAACATTGGACTCCTTTCATTCCTGGTATGCCTTTGTTTTTAACACAGAGTTCTCAGGAGTTGAAATACTTTGCTGTTTTTTCCTGTCCAGACTTTAGTCAAGCCACCTGCAGCTTGAGACACCAAAGTCCTTAGAGCACTTTCTCCAACATTATGCTTTAATTTAGAATCACTGACAGTTGAACTTTTTCAATGCTGGCACTTAGCTCTAATTAAGCAGTGAGGCCCATAAAAAGAGGCTGCCTTGCTAATATTGAAGCAGACCTCCAACTGCCTCTTTTACCACCTTCTTTCTCTGTTTCTAGATCTTTTCTTTTTTTCTCCATCAGAATCGGAAAACACAGAGAAACACTCAAACTGACTGTAGCTAATCAACAGAATTTTTATCTCAAACTCTTTGATGTGGCTTTAATCAGGGAGGTGGGCAACTAAATAACCTATTCATTTAATTGACTCTCCCTTTTCTCCTTTACATGTTCGCAATTACTTGAACCACTCTTTGACCAAGTCACACATTTTTATTATCTGAATTCTTCCGATGCCATCTCCTATTTCTTAAAGTGGCCATTCCCCTTAAGAGATACTTTCTTTTTTAAAAAGTTTTAAAGTATAGTTACTATGCAGTTTCTTTATAGGTGAAATTAAAATTTTACCCAAGGGCAGCCACATCTCTTAACCATTATGCCATCCTATTTTTTTCATAGGGAAGCATAAAGATATCCTCTCATTTTAAAGACTACTACTGTTCAACAAGGTAACCCAATTTATAGAAGTAATTTAAAAAAATGCAAGCAAGGGGCACCTGGGTGGCTCAGTCGGTTAAGCGTCTGACTTCAGCTCAGGGCATGATCTTATGGTTCGTGAGTTCAAGCCCCGCATCGGGCTCTGTGCTGACAGCTCAGAGCCTGGAGCCTGCTTGGGATTCTGTGTCTCCCTTTCTCTCCACCCCATTCTCACTCATGCTCGCTCACTCTCTCTCTCTTTCAAAAATAAATAAACATTTAAAAAATGTAAGCAAAAATATGAGGACTGACTAGAAGAAACATGGCAGAGTAACCTGTAAAGGAAAATTTACTCCATGGTATATTAGAGACATCACTGGAAATATGAGGGCTACACTTTTTTTAATCTCTTAATTATATACACCAACAACATTGTAATTACTTAGATGACATTTACATCCTGGAGAAGAGGAAAGGAACTTAGTTGGCAGATACTGTTTCTACTGATCTAAATCTCTTTTACTTTTTGGCTACCATTAACCACACTAGTACGTGATGCCTCACTTGGCTCTCTCTAGTGGAGAGTTCCCTCCTGCAAGTTTAGCTCTCTGTAAAATGGACAGTTACGTGTTAAAGGAGTGTTAGCCCCATAATCACCCCCTGGTGGAATGACAGAGCCCAGTGCCGTTACGGGGCCACGGAGTTTGGTTGGCTTTCCTCTCACCCTTAGTCTGCCCGAATATGAAGAGGCACGTTGCATAATAGAAACTTTCAAAAGTCTAGCAAGTCACCAGGAAAAAAGACAAACACAAAACTGGCTTAAAGAATTGCAATAACTTCTGGTGGAGATAAATTTTTTTCTCTTATGATACTAAAAATACATCTTTAAAAATCCACAAGAAAATACTGTTGAGAAATGCCCACCTACCAGATTGACTTATAATGACCTGTTCAACTATTACAAAACTAGGCTAAATTATTACTTTTTCAGAATATCTGTATATATGAACTAAATATAGACTTTGTAGAGAAGGTGTTTTTCTTCTACTTTCCCTTTTTCTTGTGTCCAGCAGGCCTTCAGCCTCTATACTCTGACAAGAGACGCCAAAATTGTTGCACTGTGGCTTTGAGTTAAAAGAACATTGGCCTATTTCTGAACACAAAATTGGGACATACAGTCTGACAAAAGCTTCTATGCCTCTCCCAGGGAAAAAGATAGCTTCGAATAAATAATCCAGACACCCAAAATGTAAGAAATCCCAAGATGCTTCAATAATTTGGGGGGTGGAGATGGAACATTTAGCATCAGGTCTGTCCCAGAAAATTCACCATAGTAAAGTATGATCCATACCCTGCTTTTGAGTAATTTTTCTCTAGTGTTTTCATATCCAACTTACTTTTAGATTATCTGTATAGCACCACAGCCCCTCAGGGAACATGGAAAGAACCCCGTGTTGTGCAAACTAGGGCTAGAGGTTGAGCAGGACAACCTCCGGCCTGCGAGGGGAGTGTTTGCCAGGAAAAAGACAAGCAGGAGCCATAGTGCAGGTGCTTTCCCCCGCACCTACTGCATTCTAATGCAGTCCTAGATAGTGAAGGATTCCTAACTAGGAAAGCAAAAGCTACACTCCTAGCATGATGATAGAGCTCAGTGATGGAGGGCTGGGATTCCAGCTTACAGGTGATCAGGTGTTTTAGTTGTTTACTACTGCAGAACAGACACCCCCACAATTTAATATCTTAATGATTTTATTATACCTCACGATTCTGCGGGTTACACATTCAGGCAAGTTTCAGCTATGTGACTCTTCTGTTTAAAGTGGTGTTGACAGAGTTTGAGTTGTACATAACTGGCAGATGGGCTGATCTGGAGGATCTGACCTGCTTTCACTTGCATAGCTGGTCTCCTGGCAGGGACAGCTAGAAGGCAGGGCTAAGGTAATTATGTTGACCAGTGGATCCAGATATCGCCTTCATGAGGACACCATGGAAATCTCATGCTAGACAGGCATTTTACATGAGAGCTTGGGACTCCAGGAGTGAGTGTTCCATGGAATGAGGACAAAACTACATGGCTTTTAATGACCCAAGCTTGGAAGTCACATGGTGTCACATCCGTTCTATTCTACTGGTAACAGTCATTGGGTGTCTATCCTCTGATGGGAAAATGTAAAAGATTTGGACCACATTTGTAAATGACAGGACCAAGACTGAATGACTTAACCATAGAGACACAGCCAGATCTTATATAGCCTGGCAGAAAGCCAACCTGGAGACAATCACTCTTGAACAAGTCATGCTCTCCAAACAGAACTGATTACTGTTGATATTTGCACATTTTCTTAATTTTTTAAAAGGACTATTGTAAAATTGAAAAGAATCAAGTAAACTAAAAACAACCATGGTCCAGTCATTGGAGTCCCATATATCCTATACTACAAACTGTGTGTCGGTGTTCATTCTATTCTTTTTCTTTATACCAGATATTTGTTCTGGTCCTCTGTCCTCATCCACACATAGGATGAATTCCATGGAGCTTTCCCTAGCACACATGGTTTACCAAACGGATTTTATTTCTGTTTTTGCTCCCTCTCACTGCAAAATCTTTTACTGTTTCTACCAATCAATTGGCTTTCTTTTATTGTTAACTGTTTAGGTCTATATTTTTCCACTCCTTTACTACAGGGTAAAGCTCCTTTACTACAGGGTATTGTATCCTTCACAGTGTCTAGTACATTGATTGCTAGTTGATTTTTGCCTAAGTCAGTAATTGTTTGATAGGCTAGTCTCCACAAACCATAGGAATTTTTTTTAATAAATAGCTGTTAAAATGAGCTTAAAAGAGTAACCTAGGATACTGGCTTGAAGAAATGTCACATTTTCATTTTGGAGAAACTTCTAGATAAGAAATAATGATTCTGTATAGAAAGAATGACTAAGCTAAATGAATACACGATAGTTGTTCTAGGTAATACAGCATCTTTAATTGCCTGGAGTATGACTTTCGTCCTTAGCTTCTTCAGCTACAAAACAGATAGAGTTGCACCTGCCCTATAAGGAAGGTTGTTTTAAGGATTAAATGAAATAATGCCCAAAAGCATTTAGCACAGGGCCTAGGACTTCATTAAGTCCGCACAAATTAGTTCAGCAGTAATAGTTTCAGGAGAAAATATATCATAGATTTCGCTATCATCATCATTATTATTATGTCCTCCATAATTTTAGTATAAGAAACTTCAAGACACTGTTCGGTCATCTTATTCTTCTTTAAATAAAATAATTCTCTACAGATTGAAGTCATGTTGGTGATTCAGCTCTTATTTTTCATAAATAAACAATAGACGTATGCATTAAAAGCTCAGGCATAGGAATCAGATCCATCTGGGCTAACACCCTAGTTCTAACACTCACTATCTTTGTAGCTGAGAAAGTTGCTGAATTTCACTTTATCTTAGTTTATTCATCTGTAAAGTGGTATCAATAATATTATATATTTCTCATTATTATTATTGTTACTATTATTAGAGCACACTTCTCAGGAGATAAATGCTCTACATGCCCAGGATGAATTTTGGTAGAAAATTTCTTCCACTCTATCTTTAAATATAGAAAAAGTAAAGCTTAGAGTATGAGAGAGACCTCAGATGTAATCTAATTCAACTTTTCAACTTTATGAAAATGCTTTATAAATACCTCTCATAAATTATTTGGGTTTCCATGAAGAGAACGTAAAACCTCATTCCAACTTTATATACCTTAAATTATTTCTTGTTGCA
Source organism: Crocuta crocuta (assembly GCF_008692635.1). NCBI lineage: Eukaryota > Metazoa > Chordata > Mammalia > Carnivora > Hyaenidae > Crocuta > Crocuta crocuta. The sequence continues at coordinate 1,671,339 of NW_027530356.1, read as the reverse complement.
CCTAATTTTACACCCCAGGTAATCTAGGTAATCTTATATTTTGGTCCTAAACTTGTTCTTCTGGAGTACACAGAAAAATGTAAAATGTCTCTTTTTTTATTCAATGAATTATTAAAGATTATTATCATATAATCCCAGAGTCTGTCATTTTTCTTTTCTTTCAATGGTTCCTCATGTGCCCTGATCCCAATAATCTTTCCCAGTCTCACCACCAGATTGATTTTACAATACTTTTCACGGGAACCAGAAACAAACGCATTAATATGAGCATGCAGGGTAGCTTAAAGTTATTACCTCTTTAGCTCTAGGAACTGAAATTATATTTCAGTGCAGTCCAAGTGTTGACTTAATTGTCAATTCAGTTGTGTCATTGTCTATCATGGTATCATTTTCTTCCAAGTGACACCTAGGATTGTGAAAGCTTCGAACAACTTATCCTGCATGATTATTATACATAATTTTAAAAGTTTTATTTACATTACATAAAATGAAAAATATAATTCTAGTTCCAGTCTACAAAGTACATAAAATTACAGAAACCTACTCCAAAAACAAAGGAAATAACAGAAAAAAAAAACAAAAAAACAATTTTATGGACTATCCATTTCCATTTTTAAGGATATTCATAGTAATAATAATAATGATGATGATAATATTAAGAAACAGCTTAAGAACAAACATAATATGGGATATTCTAATTAAATTGTATTTTTGAACTAGTAAGTATTTTAATATTTTTATGTTTATTTTTGAGAGACAGAGAGAGAAACAGAGGGCAAGCAGAGAAAGGGCAAGCTCCAAGCTCTGAGCTGTCAGCACAGAGCCTAATATGGGTCACGAACCCACAAACCTAGAGATCATAATCTGAGCCAAAGTCAGACACTTAACTGACTGAGCCACACAGGCATCCCAAACAGGAAAGTATTTTTAATGAAGAGTTTATATTTTTAGTTTAATAAGCTGCAGGTAGAAAAGTTGACTTTTTTTTAATGATAAAGTTAAATTACATGACATTTTCAACTGAAATTGAGAAGATAAACAAAAGCTTTCATGTTAACCTGGTAGGAGAACGTTGGTCCAGCTAACTTAAGTTCAAATGTCCTAACTTATTTTAACAAGTTTATTCAGCCACGGTTGGAGGGCCAAATAATAATTCATTGCGAAATTAGTAGTATGGTTTATTTCATCCCACTCACCCTCAACCTATCTTGGATTAACAGTAACATTCACATTATGTCAGCTGTGTAATCTGTGTAATAGAATACTGTAAAAGACTAAAGGTAAGCCAGAAAAAAATAAAATAAAATTGTAATCAGTGTTTTTAATTGTGTTTTCAAAAACCAAGTAATAAAGAATAGGAATGACAAAGAATAAAGAATATTAAATAGAGGGGTGCCTGGTGGCTCAGTCACTTAAGTCTCTGAATTGATTTTGACTCAGGTCATGAACTGATGGTAGATGGAGCCCCACTTTGGGGTTGTAGCATGGAGCCTGCATGAGAGTCTCTCTCTCCCTCTGCCCCTCCCCCACTCACACGAGCTCTTATTCACTCTCTCTCAAAATAAATAAAAACTTTAAAAAAAAAGAATATTGAATAGAATACCAAATTCCTAGATGAAGAAAAGGAATTGTAATTCTGGTTTTTACAATTAGTCCTGAGACCAGAATTCTGGAATTATCTAGAGACACCCTTCTCATTTGTGGCCAGTTTGACCTGTCCTAGTCTAGAATAATCAAATATCACCCAAAGTGTTAAAAACTCCTGAGACTAGTAAAGTGTGGCTGTGTTTATCAGTTTGTAGTGAAGACCAACCTTTTTGAAACAAAAAGAATTATGCTGAGGGTTAACATTGCTTTGGAGACTACACAGTATTCTTGACATGTTATCACCAATACTTTCCGGAAGGTTAAAATATAGCAGCCAAAAAAAAGCCAGATAGTAAGTAATGTAATATATAACCAAACAGATATACACACTAAAAACAAACAAAACAAAAACAATAGTTAGCTTCATAGTTTCATCTCTTCTGATTGATCTGTTCAATTTTGTTATTCCCATCTGAAAGGAGGACCCTACACTTTGGTATACGCTGACCATTAGGCTGCTGTTTAATTTCATTGTGATATAGGCTGATTGTACTCGCTAGTTATCATACTTAAAAAGAAGAACATCTCTGAGACAAGAAGACATGATATAATGGGATGTTGTAAGCATTCTTAGTGCTTAAATATTCTATCGGTGTTTCACAAAAAGAAATCCAAATGACATAGTACCACATTATCTTACCAAGCTTCAGAACAAAATAATGTAGCCCAATTTAAACAACCAAATACCATTTTGAATATCATAACTTTTTCATATTGCATCTCATTTTATTTATTATTAACAAGATTTCTCCTATTAAGATTACTTACCAAAATAAATTTAGAATGCCCCCATCTTGTGATTTTCTTCTTAGCAGCTAGAATGCAGTGTTGTGAAATTCAGGACTTTTAGGTTATTTCCCCATTCATTTAGGCAATCTGAGTGTTAAAATGTGCAACAAATTTCTGTCTCCTACAGAATTAGGCACAGTAGTGTGGTTTCCTTTGCTCTTAGAGGATGCTTTAGGAAGTAAATATTTTCCTACCTGTGTCCTCCTTTCCTTTAGGACTGAATGTAATACTCTTCAATAACTTTTCATTGGAAAATCAAGGGACAAACGGAGGCATAGAGCAGGCCTAATATGGTTTATTAGCCAGGTCCACAAGGATTTTGATTTCAGAGTTAGAAGGTTTTATTAAGATTTTCCTTTGTAATGTAATAGATTAATCAGATGGCCTGATAATCTAGTCAGTAACATCTAGAAACAAAACTGATGTGCCTTATGCTAATTTTTAAGGTAACTTTTGGTTTTTAAAATCTACTCTACATATTAGGATTTTTAAACTCTTATTAGATTTAGTTGTGATTAATTTTGGATATATGTTTTGAAACAAACATCCACTATTATTATATTTGTTGATTTCACCTTATAATTTTATATCTTTGGCTTTACATATAGTAAGTTTATGTCATTAGGTGAAGCACATTTCTATTATGTATCTTTTCCCATTCCTTTGTTGTAGGTCATTCTGTATGTTTGATTTAGGTGTCTCACTTATATACATCTAAAGTTTAAAATACAAAAACAATGTACCCAACCCAGAAGTCTTTGGCATTTAACAGAAGAGTTTAATCTATTTATACTTATTGTGCTTATCAATTTGTTTGGATTAACATTTTCAGAGGAAAAAAGTCCTCATCTATAGCAGATGTTAATTTAATATTTGCTGAATATTTAGCCTTGCTTTTTTCTCTGATTTTTTGCCTTTTCTTTACAGCCTTCTATTGACTTGACAGACTTCATAGTTTAGAAATTATTCATTCTATTTCTATTCTTTCAGTAATTGATCACCAACCCTTAGATGACTATTCTGATAAACAAACTTTACAGATGTTTATTCTAGCTGTTTGTTAAGATATCATTTTTACACATTTATATATTTTTTAACCATTTCTCAGCCTAACTTACCAACACAGTCTCCAATTAAGACAAAGGACCTAAATCAGACACAGAAATGTACTTCTGAATATAGATATTTAAATATATTCATTCATTTTTAGGATTAAATCAAATGATGATGGAATAATAAAACTTAAAAACAGGAAAATCAATGTAAAATATTTAAAACCCCAATAGGAATACATTGTATTTTATAAAGGAGTATTTGAGAAAAACAGAAATGTCTCCTTCTAAACTTATTTTTTTTACAGACTATTAAAATTACCAAGCAGGATGAGGTATCCGATAAATATTCATATCATTATGATCTGGGTTTGATTGTCATTCTCATGAGGCTACACATAGCTATTGAGCCGTTACATGACTCAGTTTTTTCATTGATGAAACTGTATGTTCCTTCTGCTGTCAGTGATGTGTAATCAATTGCTGCAGCTTTATTTGTACTGTCTACAGCACAAAAGCAAATTGAGATTAGCATAAATAATTGTACCATCTAACCTTTTGGTTAGCATGAAGCCATCCATAGATAATAAAAGTAAGATGCTGCAGTGAGAAAGAATCATCAGATCCACAGTGCAGTTATTGATGGACAAAACCTATGAAAGTCAAATGAAATAAGAACAAGTGTCCCTGTTAATTAGTGTTCAAGCATGCTAATGGAACCCTTACACATTGGCATTTTTAGAGAGATAATTCATTATACGAATAAACTCAGAAAGCAAACAGTTACTTTCTTCATCCATGTGGAGAATTGTCTTAAAGTGATATTCTTCCCTGGTGGTAGGGGGTTGGTAGGGCCAAGGGGTAAAGAGGTGGGAATCTATAAAGTTTCCCTTTTGGCCTTGTGATGGGCAGAATAATGCATGTCCCTCCTCAAAGATGATCACATCCAAATCCCTGCATTCTGTTGATATGTCACCCTACATGGCAAAATGGACTTTAGATGTGATTACACTTAGGAAGTTAGGTTATGCTAGATTATCTGAGTGGGCTCAAATATAATCACAAATGTCCTTAGAAGTGAAGAAGAAAAGTGGGAGGATCATAGCCAGAGAATAAGTAGTGACCCTGAAGCAGAGGTCAGAGTGGTACAAGTTAAAACATTCAAAATGGATGTGGCCCACAGGCAGGAATAGGGTGGCCTCTAGAAGCTGGAAAAGGCAAGCAAACAGATACCCCCTGCCTGGAACCTCCAGAAGGAATGCAGCCTTGATGTTAGCCCAATGCGACCCCACTTCTGGCCTCCAAAGCTGTAAAATAGTAATATTGTGTTGTTCGTGGTAATTTGTTACAATAGCAATAGAAACCAACACAGGCCTCCCGTAGTAAGAATTTCTGAATGTAAAAGGAAGAATAACAACTTCATCTTAAAATAGATTAAATAATTTTCCCAGAATCACCCAGCTAGGTAGTACTAGAATGAGAATTCAAGCATGGGTCTTTCTTAACTATTAATCCCTACTACATTACCAAGAATTTGGGACTATCTCAGTGCAGAGTGAGCAGAGTCTGTCCAAAGGCAAGTGGAAAATTGTCTTTTCCATGGCCAAGGCAATAGGAAAAATTAAGCGAAAATATTTTCAGTTCTGGAGCACCTGCATGGTTCAGTTAGGTAGGCATCCGACTTCAGCTCAGGTTGTGATCTCACGGTTCTTGGGTTTGAGCCCCACGTTGGGCTCTGTGCTGACTGCTCAGAGCCTGGAGCCTGCTTTGGATTCTGTCTCCCTCTCTCTGCCTCTCCCCTGCTCGCACTCCCTCTCTCCCTCTCTCTCTCAAAAATAAATAAACATTAAAAAATAATTAAATTTTTTTCAGTTCTATATAAGAATGAAATGTTTTGAAGTCCATAAAGTAAACTTAAGTTTTGCATGTAGTCTTGAAGATAATCCAAATACCCAAAATTTTAAACTACTGTTCTACACTGTAGTGGTTCTTGGATGAGACAAAATCTGACTGAAAAAAAGACATGCACAATGACATTTTCAGGATGAAGAGGCTTTAATGTAAGATGCAAATTTAAATGGATGAGCCATAATTACATCCAGGGTAGGAAAAGAGGTGTAAATAAGCATGAATGGAGAAAAAGCATTCTAGAATCTAAGCATATGTATTTTAATCATATATGTAAAAGCAACTTGAAGAAAATGTCCAAGAGAGATAGTGAAATTATTTAAAGATAGTAAAAAAATTCCTACTTTATTTTAACCAAATTGGAGCTTGCTGAAAAATAGAAATGAACTTGCCAATGGTGATTCAAGGCATAATTTCTGATGTCCAGTTAAAGGCAGTCAAACTGAGGTTAATTATTTGAGTATCTTGTCTGAAATTCAGTGGAGAATTCAGGTTCCTTCGATACTACTGCATTCTTTTTTAGCCTCAACTGGGTCCTTACCTGATCAAAAGTTCTTTAATCCTTTTTACATTTGTTATTCTTTGATATTACTTGCAAAAGTCTACCACACTTCCTCCCTCTTCTTTAAGTATCTAATCCTAAGGCTCCCTCAATGCAACACACTCTGCAGATGGCCTTTTCTCTTATTTGATACTGATGATTGTAGCCATCTGACTATGGTCCCTCACCTCAAACATTTACAATTGTATCTTTGTTTCTTGCCATTTTGATGTCAATCCCTGAGGGAGAATTGTTCTCAACAGTTACCATGGCTAACTCCTCTATTTTTTACTATTGATTTCTTTTACTTCACTTTGTCTAAGATACTCTACCATCTTAAGATTCTCCTTCTTTGTTATGACTAAGCAGCTGAGAGGTTCAGAGTTACAAGTCACACAACTAGCAAGACACAGAAAAAATATGTAAATTGGTTCTAGACTCCCCAATTTTTAAAATTTTTTAATGTTTATTTTTTGAGAGAGAGAAGACAGAGCCTGAGTGGGGGAAGGGCAGAGAGAGAGAGAGAGAGAATCTGAGGCAGGCTCCAGGCTCTGAGTGTCAGCAGAGAGCCCAACGTGGGGCTCAAATCCACAAGCTGGGAGATCATGACCTGAGCCTAAGTTGAACACTTAACAGACGGAGTCACCCAGGCACCCCTGGAAACTCCCAAATTCTAAATAAATAAATGGCCTTACCTCTTGAAATTGCCAGTTTTCTCTTTCTGCCTCAATTTTCTTAGTACACAAAAACTCATTTTAATCTTTTTAGCCTCTTTACCCTATTGAATCACTCTGTTCAACATGACCACTGGTCTTCTAAATGTCACAATTAACACTCCAATCTTCCAACATTCACCTTCGTCACTTTATTTTTCTCTATTGATCATGCTTTCTTCAAATTGTCATCTAGATTTCTATAGCCCTAAATTCTATGACTTTCTTTCCACTCCTCTGATTGGGCCTCTCTCTTTTGTTGGATCACTCCACTTTTTGTTTTATTTTTTCATCTACCTCTATAACTATTTCTTTCCTTTCTTCCCTATCCACTTGGGCCAGACATTCAGTTATTTTATGTAAAATGCAGGTTTAAGTGGGTAAGTCAAAATTATATCCTTGACAAGATGAATGGCATAAATAAACATTAACAGGGAAAAACATTCTAGAAAAACATTCTAGAATCTAAGCATATATATTTTAATCAAAACAACACAATGACATTCTATTTTCCTAGTTATTTTCATTTTATTATCTAGAATTTTTTAGTATATCATCATATTATCTGTAAATAATAATGTTTCTAATCCTTCATTTCTTTCATTGTATTGGCCATTAATTCCAGAAAAAATATTTAAATAATAATGATGAAAACAATGATTAAGCAACCATTAAGCTTTAGTGTTGAAACATAAATATTTTTATCAGTATTATTTATTTTATTTCTCTTAATAAAGGGTCCATCTACTTCTATATTACTAAGAGATTACTACCAAGGATTATCATTAAGTTTTATAATCATGTCTTTTACAAATATGTGCAGATGTTTATAATTTTTTTCATCTTTGAGTGATAATATGACTTATCTTACATTGTACTTTAAACAATTCTATAAGATCAATATACTTCATTTTATATAGGAGAACTGAGTTGCTGAGATGTTCAGAGTTATACCAAGTTATATAGCTAACAAGTCAGAGAAAAAAAAAGTGCAAACCTGTTCTGGATTTAAGTAGTAGGATGGAAAGAAAGAAAGAAAGAAAAAGAAAGAAAGAAAGAAAGAAAGAAAGAAAGAAAGAAAGAAAGAAAGAAAGAAAAAGAGAGAGAGGAAGGAGAGGGATGGAAAGAGAGAAAGAAAGGAAGGTAGGAAGGAAAAAAGAAAGGCTAGAATAGGTGTGTTTTTATCATTTTTTAGAATTGTTATACTAGATTTCATTTTAAAATTTTTAACATTTGTTTATTTTTGAAAGACAGAGCATTAGCAGGGAAGAGGCAGAAAGAGAGAAAGATAGAGAATCTGAAGCAGACTTCAGGCCCTGAGCTGTTTGTCAGCACAGAGCCTGACACGGGGTTCAAACTCACAAACCAAAAGATCATGACCTGAGCTGAAGTCTTACACTCAACCAACTGGCCACCCAGGTGCCCCTGGATTTCATTTAAATAAAGTATTTTGTTTCCCTTCTGTCATTGCTTCTCCCTTCCTTCCCTTCCTCTCTCCTTTCTTTTTCCTTCTACCATGAAGAAAGCTTGACAAAGTTTAAAGAGCTTAATTACAAAGAGACAAATTACCTTTTCTTCTCTTTAGACAAATTCTGAAACAAATATTTGCCTTTAAAAAGAAATAATTTAAAAAAGCTATTCAAAAAATTGACAATTGGGGATGCCTGGATGGCTCAGTTAGTTAAGCATCTGACTCTTGATCTCACCTCAGGTAATCATCTCATGGTTTGTGAGACTGAGCCCCATATCAGGCTCTGCACTGACTGTGGAGCCAGCTTGGGATTCTCTCACTCACATTCTCTCTGCTTCTCTCTCTCTCTGTCTCTCAAAATAAATAGACTTAAAAATATAGCTGTGATTTTTTTAAAAATGGCAATTAATTTTTAGCCTAAAATATTGACCACCAAAATTAAAGTGCTTGAAATAATATAAATAATATTCAGGGTAAGAAGCACAATGCCAATGTTTTTAGTACTTTAGCATTATGAATCTAAATAAAATACTTATACTTGTTTTTTAACTATAATTTTACACATATTTATTAACTTCTTTGAAAGATGAGGAACTTTGTTGTAACTTTCTCCTCTTAAGTCATGTTTGTTATATTAATTTTAATCCCCTATTATTTGCCTTTGTAGACTTATATTATTTTCATAATACAATTAGTAATTAAACTTTAAATAATGTAACAAACTTCTATTTCTTGTTGTAAAGCAGTAGATGACCTCTCTTAATTGTGCACAACACAGTATGAGAAAATTAGCGCCATTACACCACTGAATGAGGCAGCCTCTTCTCTTTTTTTTCTCCTTCTTTTTTTTTTAAATTTTTAAATAGTTTATTATCAAGTTGGTTTCCATATAACACCCAGTGCTCATCCCCAAAAGTGCTCTCCCCCGTGCCCCTCCTACCTCTCCCCTCGCTCCCCATCAGCCCTCAGTTTGTTCTCAGTATTCAAGAGTCTCTCATGGTTTGCCTCTCTCCCTCTCCCCCACTATTTCCCCCCTTCTTCTCCCCCATGGTCCTCCGTTAAGTTCCTCCTAATCCTCCTATACGTGCAAACACATGGTAGCTGTCCTTCTCTGCCTGACTTATTTCGCTCAGCATAACACCCTCAAGGTCCATCCATGTTGCTACACATGGCCAGACTTCATTCTTTCTCATTGCCATGTAGTATTCCAGTGTATAGATAAACCATATCTTCTTGATCCATTTGTCCATTGATGGATACTTAGGCTCTTTCCTTTCTATTACCCTCTCACTCACTGGGCTTCGCTCACACCAGAGGCCTTGTCTTTCCTTCAACATGCCTCTCAAAGAATTTGCACTTGAACCTGCATGTTTACTGCTCAACCAAATCACATAGTCCTTATTCATAATCAAATAAAAATTCTCCATGACATACATCTCTGTCACATGTTCATTTTCCAAATTCCGAGATACCTAGCTACAAGCTTTAAAAGACTCTTGAATTATAAGTAGGCAAATCCCCTCTGTCTTCTATGCCTCCTTTGTCCTTCAGGTATCATCCTGCAAATTACCTTCTGTCTCCTTTGCTTCTTCAGTTTCTCCCCCTCCATTGTTTTTTTTTTTCCCACTTTGAACCCAAATGTATTTTTTGTTTTCTTAAAGAGTAACAATAAAGAGTTTCTGGTCCCTGTCTTCCCCTCAAGCTCTTTCCTATCTATCTTCTTCCTTTCTATTAAAATTCTTGGGGAAGAATCTTTATTACAACATCTAATTTCTCATCTTTCATTTTCTCCTTTATCAAGGCCATCTTGCCCCTGCCCCTCTTTTCTTCCAATTTTCACCAACATCGCTAACAATTTACTAATTGCCAAGTTCAGCGGTGCCTTTAAGACCCTCACCCCACTTAACGTTTCTCTAGCTCATTCAACATGACAGAGTCTTCTTACCCGTCTCTGCTGTCTTGTCCCATTGTCCCGGCTCCTTCCTTTCTTGGCTCTTGCCTTGGACACTGTAATGACAGGTTTCCCTCTGCTCTGTCTTCCCCAATATCTCCAGTCTTCTTTCTAAATCCACATCTGTTCAAATCAAAAAGGATTTTTTGAGCTACTGGAATAAAGAAGATATAATTTTAAGGGAAAATGTTCACAATATAGCATTAAGTTAAAAAATACTTAACAATGTACAAATTGGGTTAAAATTGTATAAATAGTGTCATTTCAACTACATATAAATAAATGCAATGTGTACATAGTATGCATATATGTGCATACGTATGTATTTGTTTCTAAGAAAAAAGACATCAAAAAGAGAACATGGTTATCTCTCATGGTAGGATACTGAATGTTTTTTTCTAAATTAGCATTTATTACTCTTGTAACTTAGAATACAGAGTGATGTATAGTATGCTAGCATTTAAATATTGTTTGAAGCACAAAAAGTCCAGAAAAGCTACAGAGCTTTTCTGTACAGTATCACTCAGGTCAAGTTTTCAAGGATGAATGGGCATTTTCCAGGTAGATAAGAGAACCAATGTGTTTTAGGTAGAAAGAGGAGTGTGAGAAAAATCCATGGATATGTGAAAGCACACTAATGTTCAAAACAGAATATTCTAATAGACTAGACAACATGATGAGTTCACATTATGGTAACCTATATATTCCTTGCTAGGATAATGGTCTCGTATACATCCTTCAAGATTTTTCTAAAAATACACCTCTGGTCCATGACCATCTCTGACTGTACCATAGCTCTCCTTCCTTTATTCCCTTACACTTAGACCGTTCTGCCACATGACATCAATCAAGAAACAACCCTCATTGCCTGTTTTCTATATTTGTTTTCTATGAATCTCAGATATTTGTTTTCTATGACTATTTCCCTTTCTCCCTAGTCAAGGCTTATGTGGTCTGTTCTGGACAGTAGCATAGTGACAGATAAATACTGTATCTCTTGTCCAACTACACATAAACTCATATACTCACACACACACACACACACAAACACACACACACATACACACACACGCACGCACGCACGCACTTAGATCTTTCCTTTAAATATGTATCATCTCCAGTGATATAAAAATACCATGAAAACTAACCCAGCCTCAAGTCTATAAAAAATGTCTTCTTTCCCTCAATATTTCCCATATTCAAGATAACTTCAATAAAAACATAAATAATCTGCTTTGTAAACTCGCTAGTCATTTTAGCAAAACATCATCTTGTGATCCTGTTTCTGATCTTTGCACCATGAGTTCGTGCATAAGAATAACTTAAATATGTTTTAACAAGTAACAAATACACGATGAGTAGAATCAAGTCATCCTTCATAGGATCAAGTCCATCTTCAGCACAACTGCTCTTATTCTATTCAGCACAACCATTCAAACAGGTATTAATTTTGATGTGACTTAGGCTGGGGGATGGAAAGCATACTGGCTTGGTAAATGAGGATTCTAGTCCCAGGACTGCTAACTGCCTGTGGGACTCTAGGAACAGTCCTGAACTTCTCTTGCCTTCAACTTCCTCATCTTTAAAATGAAGGCCTTAGATTAATTCATTTAAGAAGTCACTCTGACTCTAAAATCCAAGGAAAATTATAAGGACATTTACCTCAACTCTGTATCTAACTTTGCCCATTTTGTAAACTGATCTTTAATATGGCTTCCAATATTGACCTCAATTTTTACATTTGAATAACTGTGACAGATGAGAAAACACAAATGTGACTTCCCCTGAACATCACCATGAAGTCAGCTTTCTCAAACACTATAATAAATTCACTCTACACAAAATGTTTACAGTCCTAAAAAGCATCATATTTTAGTCCCTTGCAATTCTTCATGCTGTAATACTGAAATGAAGTTTTTGTCTTCTCTAGAGATTAGATTTTTGAGCTACATCATTAGATTTCTTACTGTAATTATGATTTAAGACCTAAGATATCTGAGCAATAATTGTATTACTATTTGCAATAACTTGAACAAAGCTGATAATAAGTATTTAAATGCTCATTGCTCTTTTACTGTGAGATTCCAGCCTTTAAAGTCATAAATACTTTACCTTCTTATACAAACTAGAATGTGAGCTATGAGCTTGCACTTTAGCAATTATTAAAAACAAATAATACATTAAGCACTGAACCAAATGCAAAGTTAGGCTCTTATCATCCAAAAAAAAAATTGTGTGACCTTTTCATGGAGGCAGCCCTGTTCTATAATGGTTAAAATAAATTAAAATGATTAAAATAAATTCAATATAATTTAAAGTCACGACTAATGTTAAAATACTTAGGCAAATTATTTTTAAAGAACTACATAAAACAGAAACTGAATAATAATTCCCTCACTTTATTCCATAGCAATTTTATCCATGCTAGAAATATAAATAAATTTTGAGTGATTTCCAGGACCAGGTATAGAAACCAATTACCTAAATTGACTACACACATTGATATCATTTAGCCAAAGCATTATAAAACAATTTTATCTTTTTTGAAGTGGCAGTACTTAGTTTTGTGAAGAAAATCACAGAACCAATAGAAAACCCAGAAAAGTAATTTTAGAAGCTTTAAATCTCCACTCGTTACTATTTTTCTTTTCAGTTTATGGCTTTATCATATCTGAATTACATATACATGACTATGAAAGTCAGTGGTATTTTCTAAGCAGGAATCTGTTGAATTACCCCCCTAAATAATAAAAAAAAAATCTAACTTCCAACAATTTGCCACTAATGTTAACAAAACTCATCCTAATCCATCCATGGGCAAATTGATGTCCTTCTCCATGCCAAACACTGGAAAGATCACTCAAATCAAGTTTTCAATATTTAAAAAAACAGCACTGATTTATTTTTCACTTACAGCTAAAGCTAGGTCTAGCACAATAAACCGTATTTTTAATCTGCTTGTGCATATAGCCAAATATAAGGAAGTCAGAGCCTTTATTTTAAAGCATATGTGTCCAGCTTAGATGTGTGATAGAATTTTTAAATTATAACACCCAACATCAAAGAGCAAGATTTCAGAGATTCCCTGATTGATTAATCAATTGCATAGCTTTCAATGTATAAACACATGGGGGGAAATGTGAACTCATTGTCTTCCAGATTTTCAAAGATATAATGAAAAATATGATGGTTTGTGAACATCAAAAATTGTAGTTTCATGTTGATTGATTAAAGCCTGTTAACATGAAACTGTAGCTATTGGTTTTTTCTTTGTGTTACAGAATTTAAAAATGTATGAGAAACTTGGTCAAATAACCAGTAAAATTACTTCTATGCATTAGTATTTTTAAGAGGCCAAAAATGATATTCTATTACCATGATGAGACTAGAATTAATTTAAATAACTTTGGGCTTGATTCATGAAAAACAAAAATACTTACGCAGTAGGGGGGCATTATTTCTGCATTTTTTTATATGCACAAGTCATGGTCTGTATTCAACTTCCAATTCAAAAAGAAAAGTTGCAGATTTATGTAGGCAGGTTTTTGTGTGAGTGCACAGTTCCAAAGTGAAAAATAAATAAGCCTGTAGAGAACTTACGCCTTTTAGAAGAGTGTTAAAAGGACTGCAGGCTGAACTCCAGGCAAAAAAAATCTCATCCCAATAAATTATTACCAAAATGTTAGCAAGCACCGAGTTGTCACACTCAGGCAGCAGGGACATAATGGTGACACAGAAGAGAACTGCCACATAAATCACTTTAAAATAGCCCTTTGCTCGTATAGAGGAGAAACTTCCATCCTCCGCTGAATCTCATCTCCCACCTTTTCATCTCTATGATAAAATGGCAACTGTCCAAATCACTAAAAATAATTTAAAATAAATCCCTGGAGATATTGCTGCCAAACTTAGTAAAGCCTTTCATGATTAAGAAACAAATAGAGACTGTATAAGAAAAATGCTTTTCAGAAATACTCTCCCTGTTAAATCTGAATTGATCAAGTAAATCAAAGGTTTCAAAGTAAACCAAAGGAGATATATACATACATACGTATATATACACATATATATGTATACACACACATATATATACACATATATGTATACATATATTGATTTTTTCTTAATTCCTCTTGGGAAATATATCTTTTTTAAAGCATAGAAATATAAAGAAACAGATCGTATAACTAAAATAACCTGGTATTGTCAGAATAATTGCCATGGAGGCAAGTGCATTTAACTCATGAAAAATGTTCTTGGGATTTTTATGTACACTTGTAGAAGACAATTCTGAGCACTCTGATCACATCTGAAATATTTTTTAAAGACTTGTTCAGTAGAAAAATATACCTATTAAAATTGTCTATCTTTGAATAAAAATAGGCTTTGTAATTAATGATTTGAAAAGTCATTCTAACAGTAAATAAAGTAAATCAATATGATCGATAAATTTTTTAAAATAAAATGGGTCATATATGTTCTTAAAGACCTACTTGTCTATTTATGGAAACAGAAGTTTCAAAAGTAATAAATTTCACTTTGACATAAAGTGTTTAGAAACATTGTCATAACTCTATTGTCTTTCACATCCTTAAAGAAATCGTTTTTGTTGATCTATATTTATCCTTTAAACTTTCAGGAAATCTTAGCTATTTCATAGACCCATCCTGTGAAAATTTTTCATCTTGTTTGGTTCATCTTTAACCATATCTTGAACACAACCGGAAAACAATCCTAGACATTCAAGATAATTTTATTAATTCTGTGAAAACGATTGCATGATTAACACTGAGAGCACTCGACTCCCCTTGTCAATTCTGAAACAGAAGTTTCATTACTGCTACTGTCTTAAATTTAGCCTCCTTCCTTAAGCTGAAGGGGAAAAAATCAACTTGCAATTTAGACAGTTACCAAATTACCAAAACTAGTACAGCAACTCTTAATGAGCAGAACCATTAACAATTTTCTGACTGGAGCCCCTGTTCAAATACCTTGGACACCTTGTTAGCACAGAATGAGGTGTTCAATCAAGAGACTGGGAATTGGAAGTACCAGGCCACAGTTTTGAGTGGTGATTACAAGGGCGAGAGGGTGAGTGCCAAAGTAACAGTCTTCTACCCCGCAGGAAGCTGAGAAACCTTCAAGTCTACATTTGTAAATCAGGCCCGATGATTACAGCAGTCACAAGCAAAGAACATATGAAACAATTATTTGCACCATTCTTTCACTGTTTTAATTTGCTCTTAAAATGAACAAGATGATCCCCAGAGTCACTGGCATTTTGTCTTTATAAATTTAGCGCATGTGCTAGGATTTTTCATGGCACTGTAAGCAAAGGAAAAGACGAAAGGAATCATTTCAAAGAGCATTCTCTTTTTTTCTTTCAAGTTATATTATTATTCAGGTTTGCTGTGACTTAAAATGAACAATGCAGGTTGCAGAAGTTTATTTTAGATATTTGAGTTGTGTTTCTCGTTTTAAAACAGAAAATACTTGTTCCTTAATTATTGATTCCTAATTTTTGTGATGTTTTCCATTTAAATAAAGTGACTTAGACGTTGAAACTCTGGCATTAAATTGATGAGGAATAACACAACATGTTTCCAGGACTTAGCTATCTTTAAGCACTCTGACAACCCACAGATCACAACTTGTTAAAAGAATTTTACTTTAGGCTACAGTATTTAAGTTGTCCTCAAAACTTAATAGAGAAGCAGGGTCAAACCTGTGTGTTAAAGAACATATTTAAGCAAAATATTATTTTTAGTGTAAACATTGTCTTCCGTGAAAAAGTTGCATTAAAAAAAGAAAACCAAACAGAAAACTAAATCTTTCAAATGCCACTACATTTGATTGATCTTATTGCTAGTAAGCATATTTTTTATTGACTAGAGAGAGAAATTAAAATTTAGATGTCATAGAATAAAATATTTATAGTTAGAAAAAATAACTGCAAATATATATTTTAAATGTATCTATGCTATAAAAATCTGTTGTCATTTTTAAATGTATATCATATTTACATATACTTTTGCCTTCATTATTTAGAGGATGCTATTCTAATTGTATTGCAGATAGTTTTGTTAATTACAGACATGAGGGTCTAACATATAAGATGACTGATTATATTTTTATATGCCTTTATAATTTCAAAAAGTTTATTATGATTTCATCTGAAAAATTATTTGCAAAAGAACTTACTTAAACAAATGAATTTTACTTCATTTCATGAAAAGATATTAAATGTTGGATTCAAAGCCTGTATTTTCTTCATTAGTTGGCTACTGAAAACTATAAAGCATTTTAAAAGGTTTCAATGCATTTTGGAATTTGAAAACATCCCCAAATCCTGTTTATATAAGCAAGAAAGAAAAATGACATATTTTAACTACTCACAATTTATTTCAGAAAATCTATTCAATAATATGATTAAGTTTATTTTTAAAACAGGTTTAGATATTTTCCTAGAGAGCCTTCTCTTTCCTCTTGACTATTATTTCTGTCAGTTTGTTTGCTGAATGGTGCAATATTGAGTTTCCAGATCTTGATTTCCCATACTAAATCAATGTTTTAAAACACTGTAAACTCATATGAGAGATTACTATGTAATTTTGTAATGTATTACAATCACATCATTTGTCCCCCAAACCACAAGTGATTATTGTTAAAGTGCTCTTTTTTTCAACCAGGAAAATCTTTTTCATCATAGGCTATCCAAATGTAGAGGGCGCTGTTGTTCATTATTTTGAAAGTGTTCATAAAACAACACACATTCAGCTAATAGTTTAGTATTTGCTTTTCAAAACCTTCTTATACATTCCAGTAGAAGTATTTACATGTAATGCATGAATTTAAAGCGATTGAAAAAGTCCTTATGTAATAGATTACTAAAGTTGTTGTCTTTCCTTTAAGGATATATGTATTTTTAATTGTCCCTAGGTTCTAACTAATCTTTAATTCATTTTAAACATCCTGATTACTAAATTTTATAGCATACTTTAATTTTCTGGTATGATAATTACGGAAAAAGAAGAGCCTTGTGCTTAAGAGATGCATGCTGGAAAACAGGGGTGTCATTTTCAAATAGTTCAAGAAAAAAAGTAAATGTGGCAAAAATGTTAATTGTTGATTCTGGGCAGGGGGTATGCATGTGTTTATGGTATTGCATTTTCAACTTTTTTAGGTTTAAAATTTTCAAACTAAAGACTTGAAGAAAATATCCTGATTACTTCACTCATTTTTAATTTGAATGGTCATTTTTGTTAATTATTTTTAAGGAATAGACATTTCAAAAGTATTTTGCTGAGCTTGCCTACCTTCTTTATGGTTAGCTTTTAATGCAGTTTTAAAGTACAAAAGTTTATGTGGATTATATGACAAATATATCATTTCTTTCATTAATTGAGCAAGGAAAAATTATTTTAAAATACAAATCTTTACATCTTTAAAAATGAGTATATAATAGTGATTTCCCTAATTTTTTAAACATTTCCTACAATATCATGGAATCATGAGTTTGCCTCTCTTCTTTTGTTCTGTGACATGATTATGATTGCTGTAAAGAATTTTAAAATTGAGTCAAAACAAGTTATAGTCAGTATTATTCTATACACAAAATTTAGGTAAGACACTGCTATAACTTTTATCATAAATTCTAAAAATCTAAAAATTTGGATATATCTTTGTATATAAAGCATTGAATAAATGCTGCATAAAATAACTAGCACCTTCCCAGAAATAGTAAATACTATATACACATTACAGTTCCAGATTTAAAATGAATTAACTTAGAAAATTTAAGCCAGACACTAAAATGAGATTATATACTAATATTTTTATTCTCAATTCTTTAAGTTTAATTTAATTCTTAGGAAAAAACACTTGAAAATGTTTCTTAGCATTATTGCATCTTTAATATATCTAAATGTATTTTTTATATTGTGATATATTCTGGATAGAATTAATAAGAAGATATTCTCTCCAGTTAGATAAAATTACATTGGAAATCATATATATTTTGACTGAGTATTTCTTTTTCATTGAAGCAGCAATACTACCTCTCGCCCTCTTTTTCTTTTAACTCTAACTTGCAGAAAGAAAGGGAATGTTAGTGACTAGTATATGTAAATATGTAAATATATATTCTATGCATTGCCAAGAAACTAAATCACTAGAAAGACATAAATATAGCTTAAAGAAAAGTTTTCAGTGTAGCTCAAACATAACTTTTCACCACTTCAGGTTATTTTAAGATCAAAATAAGCATGGCAGAAAACACAAGAAGAAAAAGCAGTTCACTAAAATGGCTCATAACTTGCTCTTTTGAATAGAGTATCTGAAGCTTCGTCTGGGTAAACTGTATCTAATCTAGCACAAGTAAGCATTGTCTGAGTTTTATGGTGTCCATGANGTAACATTTGTTTTTTATGATTGGCAAGTTCTTTGGCACCAAGATACCACCCAGCCTGACTGAGGAGGACGGGGAGATGCAGTTCGGCCCTGTCTTTATGTCAGATCACTGCCATCAAAACAATAGCTCGTATTACATGAAAATCTTGTGCAAATGAGCCATAATGGGAGTGAATGACAATTCATAAGACCATGCAGCAGGGTCCTCCTTTGATCTGAAATACTGTTAATCTTTCTCAAACATAGCACACTAAGTATACTTGGCAAATCCTATATGAGAAAGTCCCTATAATACAGATCCAGAGATAAACAAGCTGTAAGTGAAACACCAGTGAAAATTTCCATATTGGCTATAGATTTCCATTTTACTCGAGCTTTTTTATTTTTGTCCTTTGTTGTCACTGTTGTTTTGATAATTGTTTCTGTTTAGTCTTTTATAGAACATTTATACTCTATACTTCTTTATTTTAAAATCTTGTTAGAATTGTTTTACATATATTGGGTTGAATTTTAAATAGCTGATGTTAAAAATTATTTTGAAAAGACTTCCATAGATTATAATAATTTGAGAATGTACAAAATGCCTAATTTACATAGGCTTTTGTCATTAATCATAGTGGACTCAGACTGATGGCTTTATATGATGTCGCACCAAAACATGAAAGAGAGAGAGGTGAGAACTTTCAAGCATGAGATTTTCTAGTGTAAGAAAAGAATGATTTAAGTGTTTCTCTTTCCAAGGTGGTTTAAACAACCACTGAAATATCACACAAGGAGTTATAGATCACCCGTTAGATAACAAAAGGCATTTTCTTTTGCTTTCTGATATCAAAATCAAATTGTTTGGTTGGGTAGCCAAATACCTAAGGCACATGTAGACTAATGCAAGCTGAGTCAATCATGGTAATTCAGTGCCGGTAGGAAATATGCCTCTTCAGTTGTGCTCTGCTTTTGAAGTGTTGCCTAAAAATCAGCCTTGGGCTTCAAAGAGAGACGGATTATAGCCTTTATCCAGCAATTAATATGGCTGGAACTCAGAATGTCAGCGTCTAACCACGATCCTGGCCGGACAGTAGCATAGCAGAAATTCAGTCTCCTTCAAGGCTTGGAGTAAAAATGAATAAATAAGTGGTGAAATATTATTACTGTGTGGCAGAAAAGAAGGGAGGAAAATAAACCCTGTCCATTTTTTTGACATACAGGCAAGCAGTCCCCAAAAAGTGATGTCCCCGGACCCTGTCCTAGTCTTCTTCACTTGGATAGATCATTTTAATCTCCCACCAACTGTTCAGCAGAAAGAAGTGCTATCAGGGAGAAACTTATTCCCTTTGCCTTCCAATACGGATCGGATGGCAACCTTTCCAAGTCCCTCCTCTCTGTCAGAGTTCGAGAGTTCACAAATGGTCAGAATATCAAACAACAGAAAAGCAGCAGGGCTTTTCAGGAAGAGTTTAAGTACATTAGATTACACAGAGTGGTTCGATGCGACACTGGTGTTAGGTTTCATTTTCATTCTAAATCTCATTTTAAGTGACCTCTGCCAACAGCCTGGAGAGGAGAGGAATCCCCTTCTGCTACTGGGTTACTGTAGAACACACATCCTTAAAATACCAGTCATTTCTACTTCTTACCCTGGTATGTTTGAGGTTGAATATTAAATGACAAAATGCCCTCACCTTCACAACAGTGGGTTATTTGGAATTACTGTTTCAACATGAATTGTTTAGTGTGGTCTAAAGGCAGAGGGGTGTCGTGTCATCTCTTCTAGAAGTTGTGAACAAAAATGAAGAGACCCTCTCACTGTGTTTAGGGAAGACTCCCCCTTGGAATGGGAAGACTTCCCAGAACAACCAAGCAATCTGTTTATTAAAATCTGACATAGTTGCTGCTGCATGTTTCTTTACACATTTTTCTATTGACGCTAAGGAAAATCCATGGGTAAAGTATTTACAGAAGAGTATCACTGCATCGTGACAGGCTAAGCAATGGGTTTCATTAATAAGCAATGTTTATTGCTCAGTACAGAGGTTTTGTGTGGAAGGAGCTTGAAGAATGATCACTATAAAATCTAATATTAACAAAAATTTTTAATATGTAATAGGCTCTTTGATATTATATACATATTTACCCCTAGATCCCACACATAAATATGGAATTGGAATCACAAAGACATTTGATGTTCTACATTCTTCTTACATTTGGGATATTTCCTTTTTTATATAGCCTTGCATTTGGCACTCATAGTGAACAGCTTGACAGTGTAGTTTAGTTCCACAGAAAGGTGGAAGGAGGGAGACAGGGTGGTTGATAAATTAAGTATCTGATGACCATAAGCCTCATTCTGTTGAAAACAGGGGCAAAAAGAAAACTGTCCAAACTTAAGAGAATGCATTTTCCCCTTGCCATTTTTACTGTCTTGCTATAGAAGCCATGTGATCCCCAGGTCCTACTTCAAGTATCAGGGAGTCCACTAGGGCTATTTTGCACAGAATAAGAGTCCTTAGTGGCAGAAGACATGCGTGAAGCCAAGGTGGTTCAAGAAACAGGAAAAAAAATTCTTCAGTGACTAAAAGGTAACAGGAAATGAAAGAAAGACTGCTTTTAAGATTTCATCTGAATGATTTTTTAATGACATAAAATTTTCTGGTAGTACACCATCATTATCCAAGAACTTGGGGTTTCGGCAATGTCTGCTTATACAAAGCATATGATGAAATATCCCTGTGATGTATTTAGCTTTCATTAGGGCTCAGTTGTTAGGTCCAAACTATTTAAAACTAGTTTCTAAAGAACCATAACTTATTTACAGCTTGTTACTAGACAATCATTATTCTGTTCCATCCCTACCAATGCCCCTCAAAGATGATACAGCTATAAATCTATAGATTTAAACTGTGACAGATTTAAACTAAAACTGTAGATCTATTAAATAAACTCTATCACTTTGTCGAAATATCCTTTCAAATAAAACTTTGGTTGTTGTTCTTATGAAATCTGTATTTTCCATAAAAATATACACTGGAAAATGTTTTTTAAAGAAGACAAAAACAGGGGCGCCTCAGTGGCTCAGTCTGTTAAGCCACCAACTCTTGATTTCAGCTCCAGTCATGATCTCACATTTTGTGAGCTTGAGCCCCGCTTCAAGCTCTATGCTGACACCACAAAGCCTGCTTGGGATTCTCTGTCTCCCTCGCTCTCTGCCCCTCCCCCACTTCCTCTGTCTCTCTCAAAATAAATAAGTAAACTTTAAAAAATAAAGAAGGCAAAAACAAAATGCTTGGTTATTGTTTTTATAAAGTTGAAACTTCTGCAGTCCTCAACACTTCCCAGAAGCCCTATTTGTTATTATCTGGTCAATTCATTTCTGAATAGTTTTGTGCAGTACTTAAAATTTTTATTTATTTAATCTTTGCTATGAGGAAAAGATTTATATGGGCTCAAAATGCAAAATAAGCAATAACAGTGTGAACAAGTCAAAATTCTTCCCATATTTTGGGAAGAATTTCTCTGTCTCTCCATCTCTCCAGGTTTCCACTCTCTCCAGTCAGATAATTTTATGTATTCTTTATCTCTGTAATTTCTGTGCATTCCTTCAGAGTTTCTTTATCTATATATAAGAAAAATAGGCAACTGCTATCTCCCCTCCCAAAATATCCATCTGCCACCCATCCCTCACTCTTCCCTTTGCCTCATACTTTATGGTCCTGACAATGTCCTCATTCTCTCAGGCATCCATCAACCTCCTCCACGTGCATCCATCTTTTCTTTTTTCTTCCTCTAACACTGGAAGAAGCTTTCTTTCTCCTCACTGAGGCCAATTCTTTCCTGCAGGTTTAAGCACTACCTTCTGCACTGACTCAAAACTCTGCCCCATTTCTTCTCCCCTTTTGCCTCCTGCATCTCCACTGTCTACATCTCTAGGATCTGGAGCTAGTTATTTAAACCTAAGTCTCGAACTCTTGATTTCAGCTCAGGTTATGATCTCATGGTGTGTGGGATTGAGCCCTGGGTCAGGCTCCATACTGACAGTGCAGAGCCTGCTTAGGATTCTCTGTCCCTCTCTCTCTCTGCCCCTCTCCTTCACTAATGCTCTCTCTGTCTCTCAAAATAAATAAACAAACTTAAAAAAGATTCACTTCCTTAGTGTCAGCAGCCACATTGCAATTGCTCAGTGATCACATGCGGCAAATATTTTCAAGAATTGCAGAAAGTTCTACTGAATAATAGTGTTATAGAGCATGTTTAAAAAGAGATAGACTATCCCAACTCCATTGCTCACTAAGTGTGATCTTGTTATTTTCGCTACCAATCTTTGGTTTATCTGGTAACATGAAAACAAAAGTAGCATCAACTTCATAGATTATTATATATAAAGAATATGTATTAATCACTATATTGTGTGCCCCAAATTAATGTAACATTGTGTGTCAACTGTACTCAAATAAAAAAAAAACTTTTTTAAAGAATAAGAAAGAACATATATCATGTAATTTGGCATAAAAATTGAATATAAATATGGATAAGGAAATAGATATAGTATGGATACAGAGAAATAAATACATAGAGATAAAATTATTTCACGAACAACCTTAGTTTTCTCTATACCATAATAAATAATTTTAGTCCTAGGGAAGCTACATTTTTTAACTTTAGACAATTTTAATAAATTATATTTATGCCCTCAATACCTCTTAAGTGTGAACCCACATTTATTTCGCTTTATGCCTACTTTTTAAATAAGGTATTATTATATCATATCTACAAACGCAAAGACTATACCTTTGTGTTCTATTCCATCAACTGTGGAAATGGATTGAGTCTCATTACAGACACTTGATTAATGTTTTCTTGTGTGTGTGTGAGAAGTCCTCTCACTTAATTCAAACTATAGTTCAATTTATGGATTCAAGTATCATGTTCTCTTTGTATCTTCTGCTCTAGAGTTTATAATCATCTAAGTTTTAAGGCCTTCTAAATCTTCAAATCTGCATTAACCTATCTGAATTACTTTCGACTTTCTCTAAAGATTACTATAAAATCTGCTTATGGTCAGAATGTTACATGTGCCAGTCACTAGTAACCAAGATAATTATGTTCCTTAAAATTCTTTGATTGCACTTGCAGATTCAATTAGCCAGAATAAAATAATTATAACCAGAAGAAACGAAAAGTAATAAAGAGCAGTATTAAGTCTTACTTCTTGCTCTCTAAGAAGTCAATTTTTTACAAACAAAGAAGCTTTTTCCTACTAGATATCTACACTCAGATATTTTAAATACATATTTTTAAAAGTTGTTAATCTTTTCTTTGCATTTATATATATTCAGTAAAAATGTTGAAAATACTAATACTAAAACTTTCAAATAAGAAGTTCCCCTTCATCAGTTTAACTATGCTAGGAAGTAAATATAACGTGATTCCTTCCTGTCACCCTCAGAAACAGAAAAGAAAAAAACAAGATGTGTCACTAACACTTAATTTTTAATCAATATTTGTAGTTAAAATTAATATGCCAAGTATTTTTATATTTATCATCTCAGTTAATCTTCAAAAGAGTTATACCTTTTGGGCACTGAAATTTTATGTCGTGCAAAATTAATTTATGCACATATATGTTATGCGCATAAATTATGTGCATAAATAACGTATTATGTGGTCATTGTGTATATATATATATATATATATGTACACACTGACCGCATAAGGACATGTACACTTTTTTTTATATTTATTTACTTTTGAGAGACAGAGACAGACCATAGCAGGTGAGGGGCAGAGAGAGAAGGAGACACACAATCCAAAGCAGGTTCCAGGCTCTGAGCCATCAGCACAGAGCCCGGCGCTGGGCTCAAACTCACAAACTGTGAGATCATGACCTGAGCTGAAATCGGACGCTAACCGACTGAGCCACCTGGGCGTCCCATAGACAGGTACATTTTAAAAGGAGGGCTTCTAATGTCAAATAAATTGGGCTACATTCATAAAGTAGAATACTGGGCAGCCACTAAAAAAAAAATAAAATATATAGCTATAAATAGATAGAGGACAATCTTTGAAATATATATATTTTATTTTTAGTTCACAGAAGAGAACTAAATGAGAGCCACTCATATTAAAAGAGAGAGAGAGAGATGTATACATATTTATATGTTTGAGAATATTTGGATTACAGTGGAAGAAAAATTTTGTTGTTTGAATTTTTGCCAATTTTTAAAATGCTTTTTTATGAAATTAATCCATTTGATATTCAAAGTCTTAAAAAGACAACAAAAAGTCTTCTACCTACAATCCCTTAAACTACTAGACTCTTTTCAGCAAGAATAACACTTTCTTTATAAATCTATTTGCCTCTGTATTCCTAAATAAATGCATTATACTTATATTTCATAACCTAACAATTTTATACATTATGTATTGACTTCCTATTATGGTAAGTACCATCTTACACTTTACTTCCCATATCCCTTCTTTTGTGATCACAGACTTTTTAAGATTTATATGTTTTGGTTATATAAATATTGTTCCCTGCTGAGTCAAATGACAGTCAAATGTGCTATCATTATTTTTCTTTTCTTGCATTACTTGTTGTGTTTCATAGAGTCAATATTTGCTTTTTTGTAAAGTTAGAATATTATTTTGCTTATTGTATTATTTGTGTGTAGTTAATTCCTCCCAAAATTTTCAACAGAATTATAATACTTATCTCAATGCTATTCTTTCACATTGTCAAAATAAATCAAATCAAACCAAAATAATTTTCCACCATAAATCCTCCCTGGGTCTTCTGGTTTCTTGTGAAAACTAATTGGAATTGCTGTTAGGCCTTTGACTATTATCTTGGAGTTTTTGTTTGCCTCTCTTTCTTGGTTAACTTGTTCTGCTATAGCGGAATAACAGTACCTTATTGAGAATAAGCATAGGGAAGATAATTCACTGAAAACTTATATGTTTGAATATACCTTTATTTTTACATGAACAGAGAGTTTGCTGATATAGATTTGTAAGTTGAAAATTTTTTATCAAATTTCATGCATTAAGTACTTGGTAAACCTTTCCAATCAGTTGACCTATATCACGTCCTTCAGTTCTGTGGATTTTCTTGTATTATATCTCTATTTTTCTCTGGTCTTTTTGTTTGTAGAACTCCTGTTTGTCTTGATGTTGGACTTCCTGGAAAATCTTATAAATTTTCTTTCACTTCCCAATGTTCATTTTTTGTCTTTTAATACTACTTTCTCAAAGATTAACTTCATTTTATCTTCCACCTTTTTAATTACATTTCTAGTTTTGTTTTTAATTCCCAAGATCTCTTTTTTATTCCCTGATCCTTTAAAAAAATAACTTCCTATTCTTATTTCATGGAAGCAATAGCTTCTTTGTCTTGTTGATGTTATCAATTAGCTTTTGTCTTCTTCTGTTTCCTGAATTGTCTCTATTTCTTCATAATTCCCTACTTATTTGTTTGTTTGACCTCTACATAAGAAGTCATTTTTTTCAGGGTGTCTAGGTGGCTCGCTCAGTCAGTTAAGTTTTGGACTTTGGCTCAGGTCATGATCTCACAGTTTGTGAGTCCAAGCCCCGTGTCAGGCTCTGAGCTGACAGCTCAGAGACTGGAGCCTGCTTTGGGTCTGTGTCTCCCTCTGTCTCTGTTCATCCCCCACTTGCACTCTGTCTCTCTCTCTCTCAAAAATAAATAAAGATTAAAAATTTTTTAGAAGTCATTTTTTTTCAAAGACGCTTTTATCTACCAGATGCTTATATTGAGATATTTTAAGTATGTATTTTTAAAAGTAGTCATTGTTTTCTTTGCATTCATATATCTTCAGTAAAAATATGTTGAAAATACTAATATATTAATCACGTCTTTCCTCAAATGCCATGAGATGCTTGTCGTCTCACTCATATTTAACATTGACTTACGAAGAGGTGACTGGGAGCTCTGCTTGAGGAGGAAGAGCTTAATGATTAGAGAAACTGCCTTTTTTTTTTTTAATTGTTGTGGGAAACAACATCAGTGCATCCCAAGTGTCAGTCCCTTCTTTGTGTATCTGGCCCTGTGAAGTGTGAGCCTCCCAAAGCTCTACATGCCAAGCAGGTTTCTCAACTTCTCATTCCTCTACTTCTCTACCTCTCACCCTGTAGTGTTGGGGTTTCTACTCCGTATGCTGCATTCTTTGCATCCTGTCCATTATTACCCGTCCATGCGCTTTCCATCTTCTAAAAATCTGCTGACATCTTCACTGTTATTTCTTCTCCCTCACTCTTTGCCTTATGAGTTAATAAGTTTTATGTGCTTGTCCTTGAAGTTGAAGAGAGGATGGTGTTTATTTTAATGTGCTGTGTTTAACTGAATGTGCATATATCATTTTTTTAGCAATCATTCAAGAGAGTCCAGAATTTCAGGAGTAGCTATATAACTTTCATCTCGAGAAGAATGTTGGACTAAAGAAATCTTTACTATCTGTGAAGACCTTGAAGTACTTATCGTTGGGAAAGTTCAGTGTACAGTGCTGTAACCAGTAGTGAAAACAACTCTATGTCCACTTCTCCTGAAGTAAGTGTTCAGGATAGGAAAAGAGTTGCTGTCCCACACCCTCTTATACGTGCATAAATCAGTTCAACATTTCCAAAGGACAGTTTAGAAATATATAAGAAGAGAATTAAAAAAGCATACCTTCTGATAGTAATTACATTTATAAAAATTTATCTAGGAAAACCTCAATATATCTATCTAGTCAAGAAACATTCAGTTGCAGGTCAAATGAAAGTTGATTACAGGAGGGGCGCCTGGGTGGCTTAGTCGGTTAAGCGTCCGACTTGCGTCCGACTTTCGCTTAGGTCATGATCTCGCGGTTCGTGGGTTCGAGCCCCGCGTCGGGCTCTGTGCTGACTGCCAACTCAGAGCCTGGAGCCTGTTTCAGTCTGTGACTCCCTCTCTCTCTGACCCTCCCCTGCTCACGCTGTCTCTCTCTCTCTCTCTCCTAGAAATAAATAAAACATTAAAAAAAAAAAGAAGAAAGTTGATTACAGGAAACCTCTGAGAATCACAGCTGCTGAAAAGCTGTTTCACCGAGCCACCTTGTGACTTCTTTCTCTGTGACTCTGCCTGTTTTCTCATAGCCACATGAATACTTTCCCAAAACGGCACTATCAACCTTAAATCTATGGGATCCTTTGGCTTGATTCTTCACAACCAAATGGCTCAGTCTTCATGACTGAATTCCATTTCCTGGGAGGATAAATTTGACTGGCCTGGTCAATTGAGTTTTTGTGGTCAGTGCCCAAAAAGGAGTTAATTGGTACATTAGAACTGTCTCTTCCCAGACCACTAGGGTTGGGAAGGTTCCTTTAGAAAGAAGCCTGGACATCTGAGAAAACTATCAGCTTTTCTAATGCAGGAACAGAAGTAGTCCAGATAGTATGTAGAACACTAGCCAAGTAGGTAAATTGGATTAGTCTACAATGGCTAGTCTAGGTTTAAAGATTGGCATGAACCATGACTCAAACTCCATTGAAGTTGTTTTAATTTCTGTTCACTAGTGATCCAGCAAACAAAGAATGCAAAAGATAATCATCAGATCAAGGATATAATTGAGTAGGCTTCCTGGATCCTCCAAATTTATACAGGCTCAGTTGCACTCATGAAGTGAGGAACCAGACAGAAAACCTTAGAACTCTCAAGTGTAGGAGAGAAACATGTCAGCATTCAGGGACTTATTTTATTGCCACAGGAAAAAATTTTAATGTATTTAACTTACATTTTTACATAACATATTTTATATTACCAGCAAGTCTACTGGAGGCTTCATTTCACATGGCCTGGACATAGCCACCACAATACATAACATAAATGAGTGAAAAGAATATAGAACAAAGTGGGTAACAGGATAACTCTGATAAATGGTAAGTGATACCCAGCCTCCACATGGACAAGAAAACTAGGGTTGGGGACACTGTAATCTATGGGAGAAAGAAACTGCTATTCAGTTGTAGGGGACTTTATTTTTGCAGAAAAATGTATTTCTTTATTTTCTGGGAGGTTTGTTTTGTGGAAGAAGTCAGAAATCAGATTCTTATGTGACATTTCAGGATTTTGAAATGTTGGCAAATTATCAAGAGTTTTTTAAACTGGAACAATTCATAGCCTTTGGGATTCTGAGACCGTGACTCGTCAGTTCCTCAGACTTTAGTTTTGAAGGTTGTTTTCCTATCCATAGCCTAAACAAAGCTGCATCAGCTTGAGGTTGGTCCTGATTCTTTCTAGATGTTACACTTCATGGTCAATACTCACTACTGGAAGATTAGCAAGATACAAGTGGTGGTGTGGGTAATAGTGGGGATTGCATGCTACCCCAACAAGCCTACATCTTTAATTCTATGTTTTGGATTCAGTGCTTTGATCCCATTCGTTGGTCTCCCTTTTCCTCCACTGAAGTGTAAGCTTTGTGAATGTAGGAGATTTTTATGTACAAAACAAAAGTAAAAGAAGACTTTTTTGAAACACTGTAAACACTGTGTGGATCAAACAAAACACCTCTACAAATAGAATCAGCCTTTCACACAGCTAACTTGTGAACCTATCCTCACATACCCTAACGTATATACACACATTTAGACACCTTTAGATATGGTTAGGGATTTTAGTTATTTTTTCCCCAGGTTAAAACCCAATACATTAAGAATGAGGAATTTAATCTCATATACCAATTTCCCACAAAATGTCAATGTTAGAATAGGAAAGAATATTGGAGAACTTAGCTTTAAGAATTTATTCAGAGTCTTAAAGACAGTAAATTGTATGTATGTAATTATTTTTGGACTTTCTTTGACAAGTGGTAAGATTCCTTAAATTCTAAGATATAATTCATGTTTAGGTATCATATCTCCCCAGTTTTTGAGGTAATTCTTACTTTAGTCCAAACTGTAATTTATCAAAAAGCTTTATTCAAATTCCTTTCATAAAACCAACCAAACTTTTTTCAATGTACCATCCAGAAGGCATTATGTAACTAAAACATGCAACAACAGTGTGATTATTCTGGATTAAATAATATCAACATTACTCTTTATGAACTACTATTTAACCATCCTCTTCACTCTTAACCCTGGAACTGGTAAAATGCTATATTTATTTCAAGGGGCATTTGCCCAGGTAGTTTTCAAACTTCAACTCTGATTCGTGTGCCCAGATTTTTATTTTAGCTCTTTTGACTTCACACATTGAAATTTATGGTGCATTTCACAGTGCTCCCTGCTGTGGGCCTCATCAGGTACTGGCTGCCAGGCCACTAGGAAACAAGAAATGAATGCTTGGAAAACCCTGTGGCTGTTCTTAACTAAAGAACTGCAAACATGACCAAAGTTCCCTGCAAATCCTCCTAGATTGTCAGAAGAAAAATGGCAACAAGCTGGAGCCATTCAGTGAAGCAATATTTTCCTTATTACTTGCAAAGTCTTTTATTTAGCCTCAACAGCATCATACTTGAAATGATTTTGTGACTGGGGGCAATAGTTAGGTAGCCATCTGTTCTCTCAGATTAGCTGTCAGATGAGTAGAGTGTTTTTAGTCAGTGTTTTCAAATGACTTTAAAATACCAACAAATTCAATATTTGTTCATGACATTAATGAGGAACGTTTGCCTGTTTTCATCCCAAACAAAAAGTTGGATTTTCCAGTCATGTTATGTTATCTCCAGAGTTACTGGTGCAAATGGGGAGTTTCTGACATCTTTTTAAAAAAAAGAAAGAAAAGGAAAAAAGAAAATTGAAAGATGGCCAAAATATAAGATGGATTTGGTATACCAGAGCTATCTTCACACTTGCGATTTTAAAAGTAAATCTTTAATTTGGGGATTTCTGACTACCTACCATTACAAGCCCCTCTAGGGCAATGATCTATCAAGTTCTGACTGTCTCAAACTGTTTGTGCCGAATTCCACATCGATCAAGCTCACACTTGCTGCACTTTCAACCAGAGAGCCAAGAAACAATAATTTTCAATTAAGAAGCCAGAAGAAGACTTGGGGATTTGATTTATGGTGCATGACTAATTATCAAATAGCTGGCCTAATGGAAATTAAGCTGCCAGTTACTACAAAGATTTAACTTCATTTTCTTGAAGAGATACTGATATGATCCAGAATGTAATTTATTGAAGTAGTATGATGCATTTTAAAAGTCATACACATGTAAATGAGATAATTATCATTTTTAAATGACAGGACTAATTATTTATATTATGATGAATTTTATATTCAGAGTGCATATACACCTGAAATAAAAGCTTATCTTTGCTTACAATAGTGATTTTTCACTTCCTTCTTATGATACTGGAAGACCTAAATATATTGCATATAGTGTAAGGATTAGAGAATCTTTTTTCAGAAACAGACAGTTAAAATTAATAGCTCTTTATTTTTTTTTGAAAATTCCTTGGTGAAAATTATTCAGAATGAGTAAATGAATGGTACCTTTAAAACCATGTAAAATGTTTCAAGTGGAATGTGTAAGATCATATGTATACTTTGTGTTAATTTTAGTTTTTTTCTTGTATTTTTTAATACAGACTCACAAATACAAATGCCTAAAATCATAAATATGTTACAATGCAGTTAAATGTAATTATCGTGTGTGATGTTCTTTGCCATATTAACTCGGGCTCTGTTTACAAATAGTCGATTTTCCACACTCTTTTTCCTTTACTTCACCTCACATATTCTCCTGTGCACTTGAGTTGACCCATACTTATTCCCTAACATCACATTCATTCCTTGTCAATCTTCCTTCATACACATTGTCTATTTACAAACTTTCCCAAAGTCCACATCTCCAAATTCTGCCATATTTCAAATCCAATCTTAGGTGTCACAATCTCCATGAAATGAGCAAAACTTGTCCCACCATCTTTGCACCCCATCCTGAAAGGACACCTTCCATCCTGAATGGATGCCTTCTGTCTCTGGGGGTCTCACAGGTTCCTCTGGTCATCAGTCAGATCACTGGCTCTCAGTCCTAGCTGAGGACTTGTCACATTCTATTTCTGATTTGGGTGTCAAATAATGGGTGTTTTCAGTTCATGAAAATGTACCGAGCTGCATATGTGTGCACACTCCTCTAGATGCATGCACTGTACTTCACTAAGAAACACTTAAAAATATCAGTGCTGTGACTCCATCTCAAACCAATTAACTCAGAATCTCTGAGGATGTAGGTTTGAGCATTGGTATTTTTTTTAAAGTTCCTTACATGACTCTAACATTCAGCCAGCTGTTTAGAACCCCTAATATAGATGGCGGATTGAGAAGTTTCTCTTCCTTTCCCAAGGGGTGCTTCCAGTGAGATAACCATATATGAATGGACAACTAAAACTGCAAAACTCCTAACAATACACATTTTACAAAGGAGTTTTAAGTTTGACCATTTCCTAAATAATGTGCTTATGTGTCAGAGCTGATCAGCT
Organism: Crocuta crocuta; assembly: GCF_008692635.1. Taxonomy (NCBI): domain Eukaryota; kingdom Metazoa; phylum Chordata; class Mammalia; order Carnivora; family Hyaenidae; genus Crocuta; species Crocuta crocuta. Next base: position 1,639,399 of record NW_027530356.1, on the reverse strand, counting down.
GTTCTTGGGGATGCTTATTTCCAAAATGTGATCATTTCAAGAGGGTTGCATTATTATAGTATTTCTAGTATTAAAGGTCTTATTATTATGGCCTTAAAGAAATAAACCCTCCCCTTCTTCCTGTGTGCTTCCTTTGACCAGGAACTCGTTCTCTTTTTTAAATAATTATTCATCAAAGTACTATTTTGAAGTTGCTTGGCCAACAATTAAAAAGAAAAGTGAGGGGGCGCGTGGGTGGCTCAGTCGATTGAGCGTCCGACTTCAGCTCAGGTCATGATCTCATAGTTGGTGGGTTCGAGCCCTGCATCAGGCTCTCTGCTGACCACTCAGAGCCTGAAGCCTGCTTCATAGTCTGTGTCTCCCTGTCTCTCGCTGCACCTCCCCACTCACTGTTTCTCTTTCTCTCAAAAACTAAATAAAAACATTAAAAATTAAATAATAAATAAAAAAGAAAAAGAAAAGTGAGAGACACCTGGGTGGCTCAGGCAGTTAAGCACTTGACTCTTGATTTGGCTCATCAGGGTCTATGCTCACAGCACAGAACCTGCTTGGGATTCTCTCCCTCTCTGCCCCTCCTCTGCACTCACTCCCTCTCTGTCTCTCTGTCTCTCTCTTTCTCTCAAACTAAACAAACATGAAAGAAAGAAAGAAAGAAAGAAAGAAAGAAAGAAAGAAAGAAAGAAAGAAAGAAAGAAAGAAAGAAAGAAAGAAAGAAAGGAAGGAAGGAAGGAAGGAAGGAAGAATGGAAGGAAGGAAGGAAGGGGAGAGTAAGAAAGAAAGAGGGTTAAGAAGAAGACTAATTTTGTGTCTCTATATTAACTATGTCATTTAACATGGAAAATATTAGAAATAATCTTCTAATAGTGTAAATCATGATATATCATTGGTCAGAAAACTCTTCTGAAATAGTTTGTCTTTGGTGAAACTTATTTTCTTTATTTTCTTTTTTAAATGTTTTATTTATTTCTGAGAGAGAGAGAACATGAGCAGGGGAGGGGCAGAGAGAGAGGGAGACACAGAATCTAAAGCAGTCTCCAGGCTCTGAGCTAGGTGTCAGCGCAGAGCCTGACGCGGGGCTCGAACCCACAAACCATGAGATCATGACCTGAGCTGAAGTCAGTCACCCAACCGACCAAGCCACCCAGGTGCCCCGTGAAACTTATTTTCAACTGTCCTCTATATTGTCCCTAAATTTGTTCATACAGATACTAATTAATAAGATTCTGTTGGAATAAAACATCTTAATGGCAACCTTCCAGTCTATTTCCATTCCATCCTATGTCCAGAGCTGTCTTTCCAATACTAGTCTAATTGAGCCTATATCCTATTTCAGAATCTTTACTATGGGTCCATCTCCTTGATACTCAAATTAAGATTTGGGGGCTGCAGCATGGCTGGGAACCTATTAGAAAAACTAAATTTCAGACCTCACCACATAATCACTGAATCAGAATCTGCATTTTAATAAGATCTCCAAAGTGAAATGTGTGCACACTGAAGTTTAGAAGTCCTTATCTTAAAGACTAGTAAGGGCCAAGCCTTTCATTGTCTGTCTCCCATCTTCCTTTTCCAGCTAATCCCTCACATTCAACCTATGTCCCTGGCCACACTGGCCGACTCAGAGTTCCTGGAACAAACCGCACTTTCTTGTATTTGCATGTGCTATTTGCTCTGTCTTGGCTGTATTCCCACACGTTCATCTACCGAATTCCTCATTTCAGCTTATTCTCCTCTTTTTTGAAGCAAGACCTTCCTTGACTCTTCGGGTTGAGTTAGGGTCTTTTTCTTCTTGTCTATAAGGCTCTCGTTTAAGAGTTATCAAACTGTATTATAAATAGTTTTTGCCTTTCTTCGTTTCTTTAGATACTGGACTCCTTGAGAGCAGTAATTGCATCTTCTTAAATCCTACAGTCCTGTCTAACAAATTTTAGACATGAAAAAGTAAGTCCGGAAGTGCTTTATGAGTGCTGGACCAAAGGCCTCGCTAAATAGCATTCTTGAGGACAAAATGTTGCAAAGTGCTCCTTTTGTAAGCGTGTACTTGAAAACCACACATTTGACAGCACTTTATTATAATTATTTATTGATTCTTCTATTTGCAGTGGAATAAGACATAGATTTATAGAATTAGAAGTAACCTGGGACAAAACCTAATCTTATACTCATTCTCTCTCAAAGAAGATGATCTGAGGTGATTAATTAATTACTTCTATAACCAAAAAAAAAAAAGATATATATTTACAAATCTGTTTACCTCTTCTTTATCTTCTGGTATGTTTTGCACACACACTTGATGCTCAATAAATTATTTCTAAATAAGAGAATGAACTAATTAGCATTTTAGTATCATTTTAATGGCAATCTTCATGATATATAAAGTAAGATATAAAAAGTATTTAGCACAATGTTGGTAAAAAGTAAGTGATCTATAATAGACATACCCTCTTTTCTCAGCCTCTTATGTGTTTAACTTAAATCTCTCATGATCCAATTAAATCCTCATGGCCTTTGTTCGGTGTTTAAAGAAATAAGGTTAAAAGACTAAAATTAATAGCCAAACTTCATTTTTGTTAAAAGGCAACAGTGTTCAAAAATTGAAAAATTTACCAACTTGTTTTATTTCCTTTGTCAAACATCTGATGAACATATCAACAACAAAGCTTTTTGTTGTTGTTGTTGTTGTGTTTTTATGAACACAGGAAGATAAATTTATAATATAAATTTAAGTAATATATACTTGAAGAATGAAACCTTAAGCTAGGTTTTAGACTGTCGCACGCACATCATGTACCCACAAAATTTCAACTTGCTGTATCTTGTGCTCTGTTTGTTGCAGGACTCCTTGACCCCTAATAGAGAATGATGACAAGAGTTAAAGTAATAGTGGCCCAACTGTGGAAGATCATTTGATCAGAGTCCTTTCAGCACCAAACCACTCCATCCCAAAGAATCAAGACCCTATAAGGCTTGAATGAGTATCAACTGTAGCGCAAAGTAAAATGAGAACTACCATATTGCTTTTACTATCTAGATTTCCAGATACTGTCTTTGAGAAGAGCAGTGCTATTTTATCGATTTTCTGATTCTAATGCTGTATTTTTATTTAAATTTTTATGTGCTAAGTCAATTATTCTTCTCTGTTAATCCTTTATTTAATTTATTTCAGGGAGAGAGAGAGAGCACAAGCGGAGGAGAGAGGCAGAGAGAGAAAAAGAGAGGGAATCTTAAGCAGGTTCCACACTCCCCACAGAGGCTGACACAGGGCCTGATCCCATGACCCTGGGATCATGACCTGAGCTGACATCAAGAGTCTGACACTCAACTGATGGAGACATCCAGGCATCTCATTCCTTTCTGAATGAAACACTATGGACACTATCCAATAAGTCACAAACTGGGGACACAACTGACTGTGTTTGTGGTGTGTATGTGAATAACAGCCTTACATGTAAACCTAAAACATTTTTTAAAAGCTCTAAGCAAAAGTAAAGGAGAAATCAAGTCATTAGGTAAAGGAAATATTTCTTAAGATACAAAAAGCATGAGACATTAAAAAACATGTATAAACTAGGGCACCTGGGTGGCTCAAGCAGTTAAGCATTCAACTCTTGATTTCAGCTCAAATCATGATCTTGTGGTTCATAAGTTCAAGCCCTATGTCAGGCTCTGTGCTGACAGTGCAGAGCCTATTTGCAATTCCTCTTATCCTTTTCTCTCTGTCCCTTTCCCTCCCTCAAAATAAATAAATAAATAGACATTGAAAAATAAATCCTTAAAAAAAGAATAAACTCAATTTCATTACAATTAACTTAAAATTTATAGCTGCTTTTTAAAAGATGCTCTTATAAAAGGAAAGATGAGTAATAGATTAGAAGATATAGATATATCTGTATGTGTATGTGTGTTAAAAATCATTAAGATACCTAAAAAGAATTTTACAGTAAATAAATTATATCTTAATAAACCTGACTTGAAAGGCTAATGATTAGTTGTTATATATTTGAAGAATATATGGATGATGCTATCATAGCAACAAATCACATCTACAGATTAAGTGGAATATGAACTAGCACAGTTATTTCAGTAACCAATTTAGTTATTTTAATAAAAAGAATCACACAAACTTCACTATGCATATTCTGCAACCCCGGAAGGAATCCAGTATCTATTTTAACATGCTATTGGATGGAAATCTTTTCTGTTTTGATGAAATTGCCACTAAAATTCCCATGCTGAAAGAACAATGGAAGCTGAGCGGTCTCACAAAGTAAAGAGTATCACTACATCCCTACAGAAGTTACCAAGAGAAGACAGAACTTGTTGGCTACTCCTACCATTACCACACCATAGCAAAAATTAAAATAATCATGATAAGAGGGGTGTCCGGGTGACTCAGTTGGTTAAGCATCCAACTGTTGACTTCGGCTCAGGTTATAATCTCGTGGTTCGTGAGTTCAAGCCCCGCATTGGGCCCTGTGCTGACAGTGTGCGTTGGGATTCTCTCTCCTCTCTCTGCCTCTCCCAAATAAATAAATAAACTTAAAAAAATAATAAAGTGAGATAATAATAAAGTGAGAGGAATCAAAGAGGATCATTACAATGATGGCACCTTTTTTCCTCTCACCTAGAACCAGATGAGATGAATTCTAAGAGGACATGTTAAGACTCTCTGAGGAATTGAACATCTCATTTCCCATTTGAATGTTTGTTTATAAGGTAAACTAGCCTGGTCATCCTCCATACCTACTGAAGTAAAGAGAAAAGAGAATTGGAGAGAGACATGGCAGAATAGTTTGTACTCCCACTGTCTGACATAGCAAGGCTATGTGAGTTGCCTGCAGGTCAAGTGGACCATAGGAGACAGCTAGGTTTGGACCACTTTGCCATTCTTTCTGGAGAGATCTCCTTCTAGAAAAGGAAAGCTCAGGAGCTAAAGGCTGGAGTCCATTGCCTTGATAATAAGCTGAAGGGGGCTTCCTTCAGTGAAGGAAGTGGTCACACCAGAGGAATCATTCAAGTTTGGAAACTGGACAGTAGGAGGACCTCCTGCATGACAGTCAAGTGACGTCATCCACCACCATCCAGAAGGCATCCAAAACAAGAAAGAATAGCTAAGTAAAGAGCTTTTTATTTCTCTTTCTCTATCCCACCTTCCTACCACTGCACACAAGGTGGGGAGAAAAGGAGCCCAGGAAGAGAAGCAGAATAGAAGAATGAGTTAGCTCTTCCTCACAAAGACATCCCCCTCAAGCCAAGAGCTATTCAGGTGGTGGGAGAGAGTAAAGCCTGAAATAAATTTGAAATCTAAATTTTACTCTAGACTAGACTGGTTTTAAATTTTGGAAAACTGGAAAGGAACTGCAAAGCTAGAAATTCAACTTTAGCTACTGCTAAATACCAGAAAAATCACCCTTGAAAGCATGTTTAAAGGCCTTGATAGAAAAAAAAAATCCTATTCAATTGAAGCATTCCATTGAGGAAAAATTAATTTATGAGTTTCGTCAGATAAGAATGTGTCCACATTGAAGAACAGATGTCAATGGTTTGAAGTATAATCTCAACAACAATAATGGAGCGCATTATAAATGAAGGTGAGGGCACAAAGAGCAATATGTGCAAATTAATTTGAACATCAACAGTTCTGACCAAAAGTGATTTGCTAGTCTACATTCAAATGTAAAGAAGTATTAAAAATACTTTAATCAATGTATTGCACTTTGAGTTTTCTGCTTAAGAGTGCATGAAAATGATATATAATTTTTTTAAACTATGAGTAAACAGATCTAAAATTTCTTTACATAGTTCAAAGGTAAAAATATAAGCAATAATAAATCATTGAATCCTTATTTAATTAACTCACGCATATATAATGGGTTGTCTTATAATTAGTGGCATATTAGGTTTAGTAAAGGAAGGTAAATTCTGGGATGTGAACATAAGCATTGTATCAAATTTCTGAGTCCCATTCTTAAAAAACACATTGATAATCCTTCAGTCTTATTCCACTTTCCTAATCCTTTTTCCTGGTACTAGTATGTAGTGCTAGCCAGCTCTGACCACAGAGATGAGAGTAACACCTCACTGGATAGCACACTAACAATATAGAAGAAATCTGGGGTCCCAGAAGATTCCATAAAGCAAAGCCACCAACCTGTTCTAGGCATTCTTCTAGCTCTAGACAAGTATATAAAAAGGAAACAAACTTCTATCACATTAAGTCAGGTATTTCTACTGTATTAAGACACTCTATTTGTAATAGCAACTTAACCTACACACTAGCTACTGCAGTAAGTAGCAATTTGACGCTAACATTTGCAATATTTATTATTTTTAGATACTGTATGTAATGTAATTTTTTAAAAACAGAAATCCTAAAAGAAGGTATTATTATTATTAGCCCCAATTTTTAGAGTTAAGAAAATGGTCACTTGAAGAGATTAAGTAACTGCCCAATTCATGCATAAAATGGAGGAATTGAAATTTTCCCCCCAACACAAACAGACCTCAGAAGTCTTGCTCTGGGATACTACTGTTCCCAACCAACACACAGCTCACTGAAGCATGTTATACCTCTGCAAAGTTTTGATATGACACTTTCATACACTTGTAACTCTATGAATCAATACAAGAAACTTGCACCCAAATAACAAACAAATCATCATGATTTCAACCTAATGTAACCATAATATTGAACGTTTGATCCTAAAAAATACTTCAAAATACATGAACAAATACAATATTATCTAAAATTGAAAAGAACTGAAAAAGTAGTATCAAAGAGCAGGAAAGTGGTTTAAGAAAATTAAGCAACACTAAATCAATGAAGTGTTTTGGAAACAAACAATATAACTATAAACATTATTCTGGTCTTTAAACATTTATAATAGGATGCTAAGTGGAAAAGGCCAGCTACAAAGAAAAAGGAAAAAAATCTAACATTTAGTAAGCACTCACTATGTGAGGCACTAAATATTTGCTATAAAAGGTTACTTTATTTAATGATGACCCCAATAATGAATGGAGAGGATGATTACTCTTTCCCCCACCCCATTTTCCAAATGAAGGAGCTTAGGCGTTCAGAGACCTCCTTTGCTCAAGATCATGTAACTAGAAAGGAATGGTTTAGGACTTTTCATCAGGGTCCACATCTTGCCTAATTATATTCTTTTCTATCATTCCATACTATTTCTTAACATGAAATGTACACATTGATTGAACTGTAGGTAAATATGATTTTCAATAAAGACGTGAACTTAAAACCTGAAAAAATGAAAACAATATGCTGAGATAATAGAGTTATTTTTCTTTTCTGGAAAAGTTTTTAATGGTTAAGAATATACTTGGTGTATGGGGTACCTGGGTGGCTCAGTTGGTTAAGCGTCCAACTCTTGATTTCGGCTCAGGTCATGAGCTCATGGTTTGTGAGTTCAGGCCATTCATTGGGCTCTATGCTGACAGTGTGGAGCCTGCTTGAGATTCTCTTTCTCCCCACAACTCTCTGCCCCTACTCGGCTTATGCTCTCTCTCTCTAAATAAATAAATAAATAAACTTAAAATTTTTTTTAAAGAATATACTTGGTGTCCATAATTGGATACAGGGTATATACATACCTATGTTTCTTCGCTTTTTAAGTATGTGTTACTCTTGAATGAGATGTAGAGATGTAACATTACTTAAAGGTAGTACACAATAGATTAGAGGATGACTTTTGAGTGCATTAGAAAATTGATTCTTAAATACTCTCTAGAAAAAAATTTATGTGTGATAAAAAATGAATTTTGGAAGCCATCACAGTTAGCTTTTTCAGTAAAACCAACTGCATCCCAGATTCACTCATGATTTTTTCCAAACTTGATTCCTGTCCAGTGTTGCCTTCCTCAGTGTAGAATATCACCATCTATTCTGTTGCACAAGTCTTCTATAACAGTTCCCTCTCTCCAAACCATATCCTATCCATCCCCTAAATTCATCCATTTGTTTCTCACCAAGGTGTCTTCACTTCTTACCTGAGCTACAACAAATAACCTAGTTGATCATAGTCCATGCATTCTTAACCTCTACCAATCTGTCCTTTATTGCAGCCAGAGTAATTTTTTAAATACTAATATTATCATGTCGGCACATGCTTAAAATATCTTAATGGTTTCCATTGATCTCAGAATAAAATCCAGGTCTACAAGGCTCTGAGGAATCCTCAAAATCCACCCCATATCACCTCCTCTTAGCAGTCCAGGTGACTTCCCAGTTCTCAACTGTGGTGTGCTCCCTCAGAAAGTCTTGGCAGATAACATTTCCTCAACCAAATGTGTACTTCTCTACCTTATTCCATCGTTTCCCATTAACACCTACTCATTATTTATATCTCATTTCAATGATCCTTTCTACAGGAGAGCCATTTCTTTTTTTTATGTTTTATTTATTTCTGAGAGAGAGAGAGAGAGAGAGAGAGGCAGTGTGAGCAAGGAAGGGTCAGAGAGAGAGGGAGATACAGAATCTAAAGCAGGCTCCAGGCTCCGAGCTAACCATCAGCACAAAGCCCGACACGGGGCTCGAACCTATGAACTGTGAGATCATGACCTGGGCCGAAGTCAGACGCTTAACTGACTGAGCCACCCAGGTGCCCCAGGAAAGCCATTTCTGATCTTACATAATGGCAGGACTTCTTATTTTCCACTTACATAGTGTAACATGCAATTCTTTCTAGCACTAAAGGAATATATATGTATTCATATATGTATTCATGTGATTATTTATTAATATCTAACTCTCCTAGGAAATTGTAGGCCCCAATAGGTAAGTATCTTAACTATTTCTATTCATGGTATACATCTAGAACCTAGCACTGGGCCTGACAAATGGCAGACAGTCAATAAATACTTCTCATCAATGGTTAAATACACTGAATGATGGTGACACTGACGGTGACCCTAAAAATCATGGCAGAACATGAAACACCTTTGTCCCCAGCCTCTTTGGGTCTTGACGCATAAGATCAAGGTACCTTCTACATCAAAACTGTAAGTCAGTGAAATTTACCTTTCCACCCACTTGTTCCCTTTTCTGTCCCTTTCTTCTCCCCATTTGTATCCTCTGTCCTTCATATGTCAGTGTCTTTTTTTATTCCCAACTCCTTACAAGATTTTCACTTAGAGGCACCTGGCTGGCTCAGTCTGAAGAGCATAGGAATCTTGATCTCAGGGTTGTAAGTTTGATCCCCACATTGGGGATAGAGTTTACTTAAAAAAAAAAAAAAGATTTTCATTTAGTTAATTAACAAATATGGAAAGACCCTGCTACACTCAAAACACTGAGTTAGATATAAGGAAAAAAGAAATGTATAATGTTAACACCCATTATAGTATAAGAAAAACATAATTATTGATGACAACTATTGCACACTTCGCACATGCCAATCATCATTATTTACAACATACACATAAGGTTGAGACAAGATGTGAAGTACAACACCTACCCATGAGGCAACAGCAGTTAAAGGCCAAAACCGCAGCAACCAGTGCATCTTCATCTTTTCACTTCTCCATTGCCTACTAAAAACCTCATATGGGGGTTACCCGATATAGAAAAAGAGGGAATGAAACAGGAATATGTTAAAAGCCATTTGTGGTTCAGGCCAGGCTTCCTGCCCTGCCGGAGGATCTGCTTGGAGACCACAGGAGAACCAGTCAGAAGCTTCTTTAAAGGCATTTGTTTAGTGCAGTTCTCTGAAATGTGTTTTTTGAGGATAACAGATTGTCATACAGTCTGTTAGTCTCCTACCTTGAACTGACACTGTGGTGTAGAACTAAAGCAAGCACTGGAATATTTCATCTCATTTCGTGCATCTCATTTCATGAAACCAGTGACTGAGCTGTGCCTCTGTAGTACCTTGATCATCACTTTAACTTGTGACAGAGAAGCACCGCAAAACTAGGGTCACTGGGGAGAAGAGCCTTGTTCTAGGCCCACAGATTGTCTCCAATGGTTACCATAGCTCTGAAAGGGGGTGATGTTATGTCCATTATAGACAAGGAAACTGCCTCCCGGGTTCTCCAACAAACATTAAAGTTAGAGAACTTTGTTCTCTCTGTCTTGAAAGGCCATGTCCTTTCCACTGTACTGTGTGGTCGGATAGCGGGAAGCAGTAAGGAACATCTAAAATCTGCAGATCCAGGCTGTAGATTTTAGGGGACAAGGAAGAGTTCCTCTGATAGGGTCTTTAGGAAAGGCAGCATGGGGCTCTGTAAGAAGAAGATTCTTGAGGAAAGACAGCAGTTGCAAAAAGAGTAAAATGCACAGTTTAGCTAACCTAATAACTGTGTTTAGGGAAGAGGTGCTGAATATTAATACTGAAGCTGAAATGTAATAGACTCCAGAAGACTGAACCAGAGTTATCATTGGGGTTTTATGTTTTCTCTCCTTAATTCAGTTAGGACTTAGCTAATTAATCACATAGCAACATTCTATTAAAGACTTGTCAATAAAATTTGCCATTACAAATATCACATTTCTGGCTACTTGCATTCTGAATCTTGGATATTTTCCCTTATTCCTGGCTCTTATTAGCTCCTTTGCTGCATGAAGGTCAATCAACTTTCCCATTATACTTTGAAAATCAATTACATTATAACAATGGGCTATGAGCAAAGATCACAAATTCAGTCTTTGGTGGCCCCAGTCAGTTAATATATGTGTGTAAGAAACAGAGACAACTAAAAGAGACTCGTGGGGACTTAGGCAAACTGGGTAATACACCTCCCATCTAAGGCATTCAAGCTCAAAGTTTTGATAAACATGACATTTACCTGTTTGGCCTACAAGCTACCTGCATGCAACATCTGTGTTTGTATAAATGTAATATTCTCTAAATTACCAAGGAGATGTTATGCATTACTCTAACTGCTTTACATCTATTAATTCATTTAAAACTCACAGCAACCCTATGAATTGGGGAAATGAGAAGCATTCTTATTTTACAGATAAAAACACCGAGATGCAGCAATGTTAAATTATTTGCTCAGATCACTCAGAGGTAGAGCCAACATTTGAACCTAGACCCTCTGGCTTCAGTGTGGATGGACTTAAGCACCACAGTATATTCCTGGATCTTGGAAGATGCTGCTCATGATGAATGATTTACTGCTCATGACCATAAACAGATAGAATCAAATGTTGGTGAAACTTGTATCTCAGCCAATTCTACCATAAAAAGCTATGATCTGTTCGACCTATTTATTGCATATCTATTATGCACAGTGTACTGGGTACCATCCATGTAGCCTCCTTGACCAAAGTCAGAAAAAATACATCCATGTGCTTGCATTTTAACCACCATGACTCACAACTAAATCTACTGGCTATCACACACATTATTCAGCCAAAAGCAAAAACTAATCAAGCATCTCTGAATAAAATTACCTGTCAACAAAACAGAAATTCCATTTAAAAGCTATTACTGTAAATTAGATGTTTGAATGTTGGTGGGAAATGCGAGAGAGGTCTCAGAATCATAATTTTGGTCAATATACTTATTTATAAAAATTACCACCATCTTGGCCCTGACTACCTTGTCAAATTAGTCTGGACTCTAGCACGGTGTTCCTGAAGGCCACTTGTTTCATCTTCATCAGGAGCAATTATTTAAAATGGAGACTAATGTGCCCTCCTACTGCATCAGAAACTTTTGCAATGGGACTCGGGGATCTGAATGCTCAATAAGCTCTCAGTATTTTGCATACTCCCAAAAGTTTAAGAACAACCAGTGAGACAAAGTATGAGAAAGGATACCTAACTGACTATCAGAAATGTTGCATAATTTGTACTAAAGGATAAATTTATGGTTTCTAAAATTAGATACCATAGACATCATAGATATCTACTCAGATGATAGATGACCATATTTTTAAACACAAAAATGTCATTGTACTTTGAAATTTACATTTGAATAATTTAACCCTCTGGGATTATGCATTTAAATTTAAATCTTTAGAGAAATATATGAGAATTCCCTTCTGCAATGAACAACAAAGTCAAAGTGTTCAACACCCAAAAAACAAATAATCCAATTTCAAAATGGGCAGAAGACATAAACAGACTCTTCTCCAAAGAAGACATCCAGATGGTCAACAAACAAATACATGAAAAGATGCTCATCATCACTCATCATCAGGGATATGCAAATCAACACTACAATGAGATATCACCTCACACTTGTCACACTTTGGATGAAATTTTAAAAAAAGGAACAACAAATGTTGGTGAGGATGATTAGTTTAGACCAGGAGTCAGCAAACTACTTCCCATTCCCATAGGCCAAAGGCTGCTTTCTGTCTGTTTTTGCAAATAAAGTTTTATTGGAGTGCAGCAACACACATCTTTTTTTATCTATAGGTGTTTTCACACTACAACAAAGTTGAGTATTTGCAAAATAAATCTCCTGGCCCACAAAGTCTAAAACATGTACTGTCTGGTCCTTTATAGAAAGTTTCCTGTCCTTAGGTTTAGACCAATAAAAATCCATTATATGTACTTGGAAGCATCACTGCACTAACAGTCTTGGTGGCAGAAATATGTTTTGGGCAAACAAAACCAATGTTTACCATACTATGTTTTCTCAGGTAACATTCTTGCTTAACTGTCCCCTCTGAACAAAAAAAGAGGCACCCTGATAAAGTTGTATGTATCTTGAAGTCCTTGTTAGTACTGACTCTGAAAAAAAATAGGTGAAATATTTAGCACAGTCCTATCACATAGCAAGGGCTCATTAATGTTAGCTACTGGAGCTACTATTCTAATAAAACCTACTGCATTTGCCTTTTACTTTCCTGAGCTGTCACCTGAACTGCCTTAGCCTTTAGCAACTATTGAAAGTCACTTCTATTTAAAAATTATAACTACAGGAACGGATGCCTAGGTGGCTCCCACTTCAGCTCAGGTGATGATCTCAAAGTGTGTGAGTTTGAGCCCCGCGTCGGGCTCAGTGCTGATAGCTCAGAGCCCTGGAGCGTGCTTCGGATTCTGTGTCTCCCTTTCTCTCTGCCCACCACCCCTCCCCCCACCACGCTCACACTCTCTCTCTCTCTCAAAAAATAAATAAACATTAAAAAATTATAACTACAGGAATTGTATTTTTTTGTAACAGCCTTTCTATTAGATCAAGTAATGTGGACTGGATAAACACAGCAACTGATTAGTTAAATGCTCCAGACCCCACAAATTGACTTAGACATATTTACCTGATATTATCTATCATTAAATCCAAAAATTTCTTCACTTAGTTCATACACAGTGCAGTAATCAATGTATTACTAGAAATCTTCTGTAAAGAAAATGTTTTAGGAGGCCTTCTTCCTGACGTGCTGCTATTTTCCAGTAGGGTTTTTATCAGTCCTTGGATAAAGATTTCAGCAATACACATGCCTTTAGAATGGTCTTGAAAGAATTCTTTTCAAAAAAGGTATTTAGGTACATGGGACCAAAAGGCTACAGTATAATTTCTCTGTATTTGCATATATTTCTTATTCTTCATAGTCAAGGGATAAATATTATCTTAAATGTTGCCTTCCTTATAAAATAAATTTAAAACGTGCTACAAATAGAACCTTAGGAAAATTTAAATTTTAAATATGAAAGCGTAATCACATAAGCCTGATCTTTTCTATTGTATGATGTTTTTCAATGTACAGAACTAAGTTTTGTATTAAAAAGACATGGAGATCTACTTTCACACCATAATTTGAAACACAGAGAAAAAAATGTTACATGCTGAGCAATGAAATTGAATTTTTTTTTTGACTCTTGAAAGAGACCTATCCATTTCATTCAGGTCTTCCATATTTTTAAGTTAAAAAACTAGAAATCTACAAAATATTTTGGTGAAATCTGTAGAACTCTGCAGGGGTCTAGGAAGTAAAGAGAGATTTCTTCCCTGCATTGCATGAATAACTCATCTACTGGCCCCATCCTCATTTATTCCAACAAAATAATAACAGAGAAACTTGTATAAAAGTAATTCTTTGCTACAATCTCTAAATTCTAAAATGTTTATTTTAGAATTATTAATCAAAACCCAGATATGGTAAGTATAGAAAACTAGAAAGAGTTATCCAGTGGTTTGGCTGGCAGCTAAGCATTTAGAGGTGACTTTCTTTGTGCTGTGGGAAAATACTCTATTACAAGACAGGTGGCCATGAGAAGGCAATTTCATCAGTGAAAAATTGGCCTGAACATAAATTTTGGCCTTAAAAAAACCCACAATCCACATTCTTGACAGATGTCATCAAAAATACTGTCGTTTGGGGGCTCCTGGGTGGCTCAGTCGATTAAGCGTCCGACATCAGCTCAGGTCATAATCTCGCAGTTGGTGGGTTCGAGCACGCGTCGGGTTCTGTGCTGACAGCTAGCTCAGAGCCTGAAGCCTGCTTTAGGTTCCATACCTCCTTCTCTCTCTGACCCTCCTCTGCTCACGCTCGCTCTCTTTCTGTCTCTCAGGAATAAATAAGGCATTAAAAACGATTTTTAAAAATAAATTAAGAAAACACTGTTGTTTGGGATATAATTCAATAAACAGTTGATAGAATTATACTACTGAAATATTTGTCCTATTTCCAATCAGCAGAATCCTTTAGAAATTCAAATATGTAGCATAAAAGTTAAAATGTACCAAGATATCCTTTTCCATTGAGACTTTCTGTGCCCTTTCGTCTAAGATTATCCAAGAACTAGCTTTGTCCACAATATTCGCTAATCAGTTTGTATCTTTTAGGCTCTGTGAATCTGACCATCACCAGCAGACCAGCAGAGCCCACTGTTTCACTGTGAGACTCCATTATTCTTTTGTAAATACTCAATAAGTAAGCACCACGTTATTATTTCATTGGAGTAAATGAGGATGGGGCCAGTAGATGAGTTATTCATGTAATACCCAGGAAAAAGTTTAAGTTAAATTATATTGCAGGGTGAAGTGCTGGAAGAAGAGCAACCTCTTACCACCATTTTTTAAAAACATTTTATTTAATTTTGAGAGAGAGAGACAACGTTAGCAGGGAAGGGTCAGAGAGAGAGGGAGACACAGAATCTGAAGACAGGCTACAGGCTTTGAGCTAGCTGTCAGCACAGAGCCTGACTCGGGGCTTGAAACCTACAAACTGTGAGATCATGACCTGAGCTGAAGTCAGACACTTAACCGATTGAGCCACCCAGGTGCCCTTCTCACCACCATTTTTTAATGTTTTCTTCACAAGCTTAGTGCATCTTCCTCATGGTTTCTAGGACCTTTCTGTTCCCCAAGACCTCCTCTGCGGTACCTAATCTACATCTTTTCTTCCAGAGACATTCCCCTGCTCTGGACCTTTATTACATCCCTTTCAGTTTCTATTCTGATTGAAATCCTCAAAAGTTAGCCCTTGAACCATAACCATTTGGATATTTTTTTAAATATTTTTATTTATTTCTAGGAGAGAGAGAGAGAGACAGCGTGAGCAGGGGAGGGTCAGAGAGAGAGAGAGATAACTCCGAAATAGGCTCCAGGCTCTGAGCTGGCAGTCAGCACAAAGCCCGACGCGGGGCTCAAACCCACGAACCGCGAGATCATGACCTAAGCGAAAGTCGGACGCTTAACCGACTAAGCCACCCAGGCGCCCCTCCATTTGGATATTTTTAACTCACTCACAAATCATTGATTTCATGTTTCCCACAACAAAGTGATTAGCCTTCATGTGTTATCGCCACCAATAGCATTTTAAGGATAGTCAAGCTCATAACCCAAAAAGCAAGTTTCTCATGGTGAAATGTCAGATCTTGAGAGCAAGATATAACTGGGGTAAGGGGCCTAGGTGGCTCAGTTGGTTGAGTGTCCAGCTCTTGATTTTGGCTCAAGTCATGACCTCAGGGTTGTGGGATCAAGCCCCATGTCAGGCTACCTGTTGAGCATAGAGCCTTCTTAAGATTCTGTCTCTCCCTCCCTCTGCCCCTTTGCCCACTCACTCTCTCTCTCCCTCTGTCTCTCACTCTTAAAAAAAAAAAAAAAAAAAAAAAGATATACTGAGGCAAGAAAGTGTTCTTTCCATCTTACAATTATTCAACTAGAGCTATATTTTCTAGCTATATTTAAAACTAGCCTTAAAGAAACTCAGCTTTATTGAGGTATTACATACTATTAAATTCACCACTTTAAGTCTAAAACCCAGTGCCTTTAGTTAATGTACAGAGTTATTCAACCATTACCCACAACCCAATACTCATAGCAACATTATGATAGCCAAAAGAGTGAGAACAACAGGCAAATGAACAACAACAACAACAACAAAAAACAGTCAAAACTTGGCCTTTTTAATGAGATTGCTGGAAGTTCCATGAAATCTTAAATCTGAAGTGTATTACTTATTTATTTATCCTTGGATTTGGAAAAAAAAAAAGTGGTTTAAACAATTTGCAATTCTCCTAATTCAGAGTGAAAAGTGTGTACTTTAAGAAAAAGCAAGTTTACAATGTTGAATGTCACTGAAAAGTAGAAGATAATTTTACCGTCTACGTTTCTACTAGTCCACTTACAGAGTGAAAGTATTTCTCTATTATGTAAATAAGATGCTTTGTTCTCTCAGTGAGCACCAGTACAGTTACCCAGAAAAAGGCTCCAGAAAATTGATTTCTTCCAGAACCATGTCATGATGGTTCCAAAAGTACAGGGCCCATCTATGTGGTCATCCAATTATTTCTTGGGAGAATACTATTTATGCTTTGAAAACTTAAATGATTCATAGTTGGCAAAGAAAGAGATGATGGAAATGAATGTCACTCTGGAAAATCATTTTAACTGTCTTATAAGATCAAATTCTAATAAATTACTGTAATTTGAGTGCTACTAGTCCCACTTTGGGAAAATCCTGTTCACCAAAATCTGTCCAAATTCTGGCTAGAAAGAAAGCTTTTATTGGATGCAATCTGGGCCTTTCCATTAGAAAGTAAAGAAGATTACAAAGACTGCAGTTGTTATATACACCACTTCTCCCACATCCAAAAATATAGAACAAAATAGCTTATATTAAATAAGGAAACCCCACTGGAAAACACTTCTACCTCAATATGGAACACCTTATGTCTCCTTTCTCCTGACTGAGAACCAGATGAATCAAAAACTGGGTTTGGTGTTATTTATATTCTTCCGTGTTAATTTTAAAATCTCAAAACTCTCCTGTATGTAAGATGGTGTATTGTTGTGTTTATCAAGACTAAGCAAAAGACAGACTATACTATACTTTACTCTTACCCAGTTTAAAGCATGGTATCTGGGTTACCTCTTTAAGAAATCTATTTGATTCGGGGTGCCTGGGTGGCTTAGTCGGTTAAGCGTCCGACTTTCGCTTAGGTCATGATCTCGCGGTTCGTGGGTTCGAGCCCCGCGTCGGGCTCTGTGCTGACTGCCAGCTCAGAGCCTGGAGCCTGTTTCAGTCTGTGACTCCCTCCCTCTCTGACCCTCCCCTGCTCACTCTGTCTCTCTCTCTCTCCTAGAAATAAATAAAACATTAAAAAAAAAGAAATCTATTTGATTAAACATGTGTTGAAGACTCAATCACCATTTGCGAAAATGGTTCTGCCCTTACCTGATGTCAGATATGGTGTTTCATTAGTAATTACATCACTAAAACTGTGGTTTAAAGAGAATTCATCTCTGTTTTGTTACTATATCCTGTCTCTATAAGGATATACCAAAAGAAACATATTAACGTGATGCATATAGGGAGAAACAAAACAAATATGGTTTCTCTCAAAATTTAATGCCTGATAATTAATCTGTTCCCTTTGTTATTTATATCAAGAATTTCTGGGGCGCCTGGGTGGCTCAGTTGGTTAAGCGTCCAACTTCAGCTCAGGTCAGATCTCATGGTTCATGGGTTCAAGCCCCGCATCTGGCTCTGTATGACAGCTAGCTCAGAGCCTGGGGCCTGTTTCATATTCTGTGTCTCCCTCTCTCTCTGCCCCTCCCCCACTCATGCTCTGTCTCTGTCTCAAAAATAAATAAACCATAAAAAAAATTTTTTTTAAAAGAATTTCCAACAGATTTGTCACAATTCATCAATTAAGTTTGGAGACTAACCTGGTAAATCTCGGGCCCCATCCTCTCCCAAGTCCATGATTTTATAAAAGTCATAGGATAAAGAGATCAGTAAGACTCCCAGAAGTCCCACCTTCCCTGCATCAGTCACTTGTAGAGAAGGTTTACAGATGTGCCATGACTAGGGCTCAAGGCACAGTTCCCCTGAACCTTCTCTCTGTAGCTGATTACATAGATGTATGTGACAATCGATGCCCAAGCCCTCCTTCCTGAGGGAGAGACATGACTTTTCACTATTAAATAAAGAACCATCACTGTCTAGTTTATCAAAGAGCATGAGGAATGAAATCAAAGGCTAGATTATGACTAATTTATGTCAAACAAGCAATTATGATAAAACTGTGCCTACTATTGAAGGGATAGAAGTCTTTATTATTTGGAATGATTGTAAATTGCATTATTATAGTTTTTAATATCACAAGATAATTTTTCTTAATAAATCTTTCCCTTGGTGTGAGCTAATGGAAAATACACAGATTAGTCTCTGCCCTGGTTTCTGGCACAGAGCTCTTGAAGCCTTGTAATTTCTTAAGTGATAAGATAATTAGATGGATCTTTTGTTCTAATATTTGGTCTTTGACCCTGGTTCCTGACACAGAGCTCCTGAAACTCTTCGAATATTATAGATGAGAGGAGTGTCTTTTGTTGTCTTGCACCTCTTGGTGAGCTCTGGATGGCTCTTCGACAGGGACTTGTCACCAGAAAGACCAAGCCATGATTAGGAGGTTGATATTTTCAGCCCTCCCCCTTCTCTTGAGAGGGCTGAAACTAGAGTTAATGCTCAATCTTGTCTACGTGAGGAAGCCTCCATAAAACACCAAAAGTAAGGGGTTTGGAGAGCTTCCAGTGGGTGAACACATCCATACCAAAAGGATGACATGCCCCAACTCTACAGTAAATGTTTTCCTGAGCTCTCTGAGCTGCTCTAGCAAATACATTGAACCTGAGGAGCAGTCATTGGAACCTCTGATCTGCAGCTGGTTGGTCAGAAGCACAGGTAATGACCTGGTCTTTCGATTGCTGTTTCAGGGGGTGGGGGGAACAGTCTTGTGGAACTGAGCCCTTGCTTGTGGGATCTGACACTATCTCTGGGTACATAGTGTCAGAACTGAGTTTAATTGTAGGATATCCACCTGTTTCTGAGACTTGCTTGTTGTTGTGGGAAAAGCCACACACATTTGGTGACCATAAGTGAGTGTCAGAAGTGTGCAGTGCGAATGTAGTAGTCACATAAAAGTAAGGGAAACATATAGGAAAGAAAGATACAGAAGGTGGAAAACAGTTTTTCCTTTTTACTTTGTGTCTATGAAAATAATATCCAGCCAATATTGGAGGCAGGCAGTAGAACAGAACACTTTCCCTTTAGATCTTTGAGAAATGTTGTTTAAAAAAATGCTGCAATACCATCAAAACCCTTTCAAAGAAAAGTACTCTTTTTCTTAAGTTTATTTTTATTTATTTTTTTAAAGAAACAGAAACAGCATGAGTGGGGGAGGGGCAGTGGGTGGGGAGAAAACCCCAAGCAGGCTCCATGCCACCTGCACAGAGCCTCATGTGGGGCTCAAACCCACGAACTGTGAGATCATGACCTGAACTGAAACCAAGAGTCTGACACTTAACTGACTGAGTCACCCAAGTGCCCACAAAGAAAAGTACTCTTGAATTAGCCCAATAATTGTTAGGAAAAAAAGACAACCTTGTTATGAAAAAAAGGTTTTGCTATAAATGTCTATTGAATGCTGTTTCAGTCTCTGTGTTGCCAGTATGTTCTACTAATACTAAGGGACCCATTTTATTTTCGGTAGCAATGTTAGGTGATGTGAGAGACAGACTCTATATTATTCCGTATGCTCATGGCCTTCACTTGGCCTAAAAGTACAACATATTCCTTCTCTAGAGAATAATAACTGAAATTTTTTTTCTAAATAATTACTTTTTAAAACATATTTGGGTAAACGTCATAAATTAACATTAAAAAGCATAGAATAACAGAATTACAGAATTTTTACCATAACATCTTAGAACTTGTGTATATTGGGGGTATAGAATCAATAGTATTTCTGAAGAAGCTTGTTTTACCTTTTTTGGGGATTTTTATACCACTTTCTTTTTCACATTAAAAATGATTTTCATAAAGTGGCACTTCCCACCTGTTCGGGAAAGATGATTATGATTTCCTCTCATTTGGACAGTTCCTTAAATTCTATTTCTCATAACAGCGTTAGGCATATGGAGCAACCTTGTACCCAGTGACAAACATATCTTTTATCCACTTATTATTCACAAGAATACTTTCTGAGCATCATTTGTGCACAAGAAACTATGGCAAATGTTGAGCAGGACACAAAAATAAACAAAGATAAAGATTCTCCCTGCCATCAAGAAGTCTAAAAATCTCTTAAGAGAGATGAGATAGTGCCCAGATAAATTCCAGACAAAGTGATTTGTGATAGATATCCCATGAATGGAATAAACCGGAGGCACAGGACTTCAGAGGTTAACTGTCGTTGTTTCTGGAAAGGAATACTGAGTCTTACATTTGTCTCTGTAAACTGCTATAGGGATGGAATTTATGTTCAAAATTAGCACTATTATCTAACCTATCGACTGATGGGAACATAGATGGAAAAAATTAAACTCAAGGATCTCCTAAGTGATACAGATGCCTATTCAGTTTACAGGCTTCCAAGATCAGAGGTTTTAGCATTTCCATTTATACTTACTCCAAACAGAGGCAAATGTATAACAACAAAGTCCTCACAATGTCTGGCTGATTTCAATTCCTGGAAACTAAATCCACAACAGGAATTTCTGCAGAAGTGGAAAACAACGGGGCAGCATTCTGAAACAGCCTTCTCTTCTCTGCTAGACTGCCCTTCTCACAACTCCTCTCCAGAGAGCTCATTCGGTATTTATTTAATTGCCGTTGTCATCTTCCCTAAACCACTTTCTTAAACTGCCTTATATCTCTCGTAAAATTCAGTGACCATACAAAATATATTAAAACTCTACTCAAAGCTTCTGTGCCCACTAAAAATATGAGAATCATTATAAAACTATGTTAGCTATACTTTTGAAAACTACATTTGCATTTCAACTCCTGCTAGGGACAAAAATGTTTATTTATGGTATTTTTATAATATTTTTTTTCAACAAGTATGTGATGATAAACTAACTCAATTATTTTGCTGTATGCATGTTAAAAAGAATGAGATACAGTTGTATACAGTGACACAGAAAGATCTTTAACAGAGAAATGTGCATATTTTGTAGAGCTATATGTCTGTATACACACGAATGGGAAAACTTTGCAGGACCCTGACCAGCCATTTAACATTGCTTTTCTGTAGAGAGCAGAGTGGTACTGAAAGAGTCAATAAAGAATGCCTTATTTTTACTTTAATATTTCTGTCTTGTTTGATCATTTTACATGAAGCTTATATTCATTGTGTAATATTTCATAAACGCATTTAAAAGACTTCATTTGGAAGAAATATTTTAATTCACAAATATAAGTTGCAATGTACTGTCTGCAGACTAAGACCATGTATATTCTCAACAGCTTAAAACAGAGTTGGTGAGAAAATATTAGAATAATTTGTAAAAAACTTGAGTTTCAAAGCCAAATTGCCTTGTCACTCTAAAACTTTCCAATTCTGTTTCTAAAGTAAAAATTTGCAATATAAATTGAGTTTGGAAATGCAGACTAGTGATTAAAGTGGAGTCAGTTTAATTGGAAAAATCTGGATTCATTTTTAAAAGGTAAATCCAAAAAAAAAAAAAAGGTAAGTCCACGTTAGACTGCTACTCCTTTAAACACTCTACAGATTCTTCTGAACATACAAAACTGTTCACAAGTTGGACCCGTTAAGAAGCCAGGGTGTGAGTGTTGGGAGAAGGAGGTGTAAAGAGAGGAGAGTGAGAAATAGTATCAAAGAAAATACGATTTATCTGAGGCTTTTAACATTTCTGGGTAGTGCAGTTTAGCTGTTGGGTCAGAAGAAATAGTGAGGATCAGGTATCTATTCTAACTGAGGAAGAAATCTTGGCTAAAGAGATGCCAGCGGTATTAACACAACCCTCTTCTTTGATGATTACAGTTCAGTAGTTGCGGCCTCAGTCCCAACCTTAGAAAGATAAGCACCGACTGCCACACAACAGAAAGCACCATGCAAAATGGAAGATGGGGCAGGTTTCTAAAGAGGTCATGGACGGTCAACAAGTCTTTTGGTTGGTCACAGTAAAAATCTTAGAGAACCACTTAAAGGTAATAACTTGAGATGACGCTAACTTTGAGTAAGTTTGCAATCCCAGATGGAAATCAAAAGAATGAAGGTGATGGTGTCTGGGTTTCTTATTTCTTCATATCTTGTATTGTCTTGTAAATACTCTCTATTGAGCAAATATTTAATTAACGATTTTTATTTTAATAAAAAGTATATTACAGAAAAGAGCATTCATGTCTTTTTTATCAATAATTTTCTGCATCCCATCCATTTGTTTGAAGGACTAAATTACAAGGATATGGTACATAATATGACACCACCATTACCTGGGGGTCATTGACTTAATCTCTAAACAGATATTTAGAGAAGCAAACTTATCTCCAAGGTCAGCCAATCTTGAAGATCTATGTGCTCAGTTATCCACGTGGCAGTCATATGGCTGCTATATAACCACCATCCATGCATGGTTTGAATGATTCCCAGCAGTAAAGTAGTAAGCCCAGTATTAGGGTTAATTTCTATCTTTTGTTTGCTGTCTCTGCAACCAGCATACGTCTTCATTTCACTCATTAGCTTTGCTATTAACACATACATCCACAGGGCGAGAGAGATCCTTGGTGATCACATGGCTTCAGGGAGTTAAAATCAGCCTCTACAAGAATATGCAATGAGAAAAAGACAAACAGTGTTGGGAAAGTTGTACAGTTACATGCAAAAGAAGGAAACAGGGCCACTTTCTTACACCATATACAGAAATAAACTGAAAATGGATTAACAACTTAAATTTGAGACCTGAAACCACTAAAATTCTAGAAAAAAGCATAGGGAGTAATTTCTCTGACATTGGCCATAGCAATAATTTTCTAGATATGTCTTCTGGGGCAAGGGAAGAAAGCAGAAATAAACTATTAGAGCTACATGAACATAAAAAGTTTCTGTACAGCAAAGGAAACAATCAACAAAACTACAAGACAACCCAGTGAATGGGAGAAGATATTTGCAAATGACATATCCAATAAAGGATTAGTATGCAAAATATATAAAGAACTTATACAATTCAACACCAAAAGAACAAATAATCTAATTTAAAATTGGGCAAAAGACATAAACAGACATTTCTCCAAAGAAGACATCCAGATGGCCAACAGACACATGTAAAGATGCTCATCATCACTCATCATCAGAGAAATGCAAATCAAAACTACAATGAGATATCACCTCACACTTGTCAGAATGACAAAAATCAAAAACACGAGAAACAACAAGTGTTGGCAAAGATATGGAGAAAAAGGAACTCTCTTGAACTGCTGGTGGGAATGCAAACTGGTATAGCCAGCCTGGAAAACAGTACAGAGGTTCCTCAAAAAATTAAAAAAGAGAACTAACTACCCTAGGATTCAGCAATTGCACTAATGGGTATTTACTCAAAAAATATGATAAAACAATTTTATAAAATATATGTGCTCCCATGTTTATTGCAGCTTTATTTACAATAGCCAAATTATGGAATTAAGCCTTGGTGCCCATCGATAGATGAACGAATAAAGAAGAGGTGGTATATTCTTACAGTGGAATATTATTTAACCATAAAAGAGAATGAAATCTTGCCATTTGCAACAGGAATGGAGCTAGAAAGTATAATGCTAAGCAAAATAGTCATAAAAAGACAATAGCAATATGATTTTACTCATATGTGGAATTTAAGAAACAAAACAAAGGAAAAAAAGAGAGAAAGAAACCAAAAAACAGACTCTTAACTATAGAGAACAAACTGATAGTTTTCAGAGGGGAGGTAGGTGGAGGGTTGTGTGAAATAGGTGAAGGGCATTGAGTACACTTATCTTGATGATACATTACTAAGTAATGTATGGAATTTTGAATCACTATATTTTACACCTGAAACCAACATAACATTGTGTGTTAACTACACTGGAATTAGAATTTTTTGATTAAATTAAAAAAGATTAGCCTCTGAAAACCTGAGAATACTCACACCTGCTTGTCTGGCTAATTCAATTAAGTTTTCATCAACATTATGGAACATGGTATGGGAGAAAGGGCATGTAAAAAGATTCTGCTATTTTATCAGTATTTGGAATGGAAATAATACATAAGATCTATTGTAGACACCCAATTCAACCCAATTTTGATCAACTTTATGGCACAGTGTGAGGAAAAGGGAGCTTGTACAAGGCTCTCGCTATTTGATCACAATTTCAAATGGAAATTATACTCAAGATTCATTACAAATAGCCAAAATTATTAAATAAAAATAAGGTGAAAGACTGTAAGTGTAAATTTCTAAAGCTAACTAAGTTTTTCTTTAAGAAAGGTGGAAGAAAGCAGTTGCCAGCAACAATCAAATGGACTGTAAATGAAGAGATCAAATACCACTACTATGAAATGAAACAAATCCTTCTTCAGTACTAAAGTAGAAGAAAATTATAATAGGAGTGGTATCATTTTATGTGAACCTCTAGCACACAGCAATTGATGATGAAGAATTATTGACGTAGTACCTGAAATGTATAAACTACCATGTAATAGTACTGTTCTGGATGATGAATCAACATATTTCTGAAAAAATCATGCATGTAAATTCAGTTCAACAAATATTATAACTATACAAGCTTTTAAAAAATATTTTGAGGGGTACCTGGGTGGCTCAGTCAGTTGAGCATCTGACTTCAGCTCAGGTTATGATCTCACAGTTTGTGGATACGAGCCCCGTATCGGGCTCTGTGCTGACAGCTCAGAGCCTGGAGCCTGCTTTGGATTCTATGTCTCCCTCTCTGTCTGTCCCTCCCCCACTCATGCTCAATCTCTATCTCTCTCAAGAATAAATAAACACTTAAATTTTTTTTAATATATTGAATATTTTTCTGTACTTGAGAAGCACTTTTCATCAGAAATAATTGTCAGTTTATGTTAAAGCTGTTGTCAAAAAAAAAAAAGAAAAGAAAAAAGAAAGAAAAATGCTTCTCTGGCTCCAACAATTCCAGTTTGAATCTCTATTGAGTAAAATATTACAATATTTTGTAAAGGTTGGACGAGAGAAGAGCCACTCCAAACACCTCTCTCAGCCTCTCTTCAACCATAAACCATGGAAGTCTGGAATTCACAAAAGAAGCTTATGAGGCCAAAGGAAAAAAAGAAAGAAAGAAAGAAAAAGGAACTTGAGGCTACTTCCACACTAATTCAGTGAACCTGTTATCTAGCAAAACTTCCAGAGAACACAGGCTGTTTCACAAAAGTAACAATTGTAAAAATGATTTGTGGAAAATACTCTTAACCTTTCCACTGTACAAATAGACTCCAACTTTCAATAAGAACTTCAAAACATAAGATTAGGATGTAGTTATACAGAAAAGCTCCATGACATACTTCTGTCTCATAGAACATTCCATCCAGACCTCAGAATGAGTAAATTGCCAGGTTGTTTGTGTCAGTGAAAAAAAAAAAGAAGAAAAAGAAGAAGAAGAATTTAGGAAAATCATAACTCTTAAACTCGTTTGTATCAAAAATAAAATTTTACTATCTGTTTTTCACTCATGTACACTCAATAAAAATATTTGAGTTTCCTGTCAGCAAAGGAGATGAGAATCTTTTAAGATAAGTTAACTTAAGACATTATATTTGCAAGCTGGTGGTAGAAGAAAAGTGTTTTGATCAAGTATGACCTGCCCTAGATTGTTTTCATTTCTTACACTTCAAAACAATACAATGCAATGTTTCTTCATATGAGTGTAAAAAGAAAACCAACTCACTTTAAAAATAGGCATTTATCTTATCTTAACCTTCGTTATCTAATTGACAAGTGACATTTTACATACCCCGATTTGTTTACACATATATTTAAAAAGAGAAAAACTTCCATAAGTAGTCTGTAACATTTAGTAAAACATAAAAACAAAAATAAATAAATAAAACCTTCAGTGAATGATTAAATACTGAATATCCGCATAGCGTATGGAAATATTCTGAATTGTATATAGTATAAAGTAGAAAAATTAATATGACACATGGATAACACTTTTTGTAAAATATTTTTTCTATTTCTTAAGATCCCATGTGATGCTGCAGTTGCTATAGAAACTGAATTTTTGTTCAGCAGGAAAATACTTATGTACGTAATGCTTACATTTACTCACCAAATTCTCAGTAAGAATTATACCAAATGGAAGTGATGCATTAAAATTCCCAGGGGATCAGCAGTTCTTGCCCCTTAATTTTAAAATCACCATCAAATAATTCTGTCAAGCTTTTTTTTATATAAATATTATTGTTCTTCATAAACTTCATCATATTGTAAACAAAAATGGCTGAGTTGGAAAGAATTTTTATCGTCTCCTTTTGTAGTTTGTGTCAAGTACAATATGCTAAAAAGATTAATTACTTTAATCAATTGTGAACCATTAAATAAAAACTGTACAAACATTTATCAGTTTTAATTTCAGTTTTAAACACCCAGTGGGCTGGTTTCTACCCTCCCCTATAACGAGTCTTACAAACCTCCTCAATGGCAAATACATTGAGTAAATACCTCAACACACTACATTTGCCAACAAAGTTCTAAAATCAACTTTGTAAATGTCATGATCCTTAATGCTATTGTGGGATAAATGAAGAGCGCTCCTTGAGTCCATTTGGCCAGGCTCGTGAGTGTACTTTGTTTCCCCAAGAGAAGAAAGAAGAGTAGTAAACCATTTTTGCAGAATGTCATTCTCCCACAACAGTTTATGAAAGAAACATCTGTGACAAGAATCTCTAATGCTTTCCTCAAAGCCACAGCTGACAGTAAAAGAGCATTGCTAAAAGTGGCAAATCAATCCCATTCCGCCCTTCCCAGAGCATGACACCTAATTTGCTATGTATCACATGTATTTTCCTCACATGTGCTGTGACTGTGACATTGATGTGGTGGCTTTCATCCAAGCCTCAGCTGAATAAACACTTGGGCCATACAGTGGGCAAACTGGCATCCTTAAAAAGTCTTCTGTCCCAGGCAAGTTAACTTCACCTCAGGGAAGCATTCTTCTAAGTTTTATTTTGCAATTTGGGTACATAAATGGAATCTCTGAATACTGTTTGGAAAACCTTAAATCACCTGACACACATAGAGAACATTCTGTATTTTTTGAGCCAGTTTTCTGAAATGCAATTTTTAGGGGACTACCTGAAAACATGCGAATCCAACAGACACAAACAAGTAACAGTAGAAGGATTTCTTATTAAATTATTTCATTGCAGAACGTACTTTTTTAAAAAGTGTAAGAAATAACCACATTGTGTATGTCTGAAACATGCACCATTGCTTTTTTTTTAGTTAACAGTTTCCTGATGTGTAAACTATATCCTGAGACAGTCATAGATCTGAATTTCACAGCTTGATGAATTTTGCAAAGTGAACACAATTGTGATCAAGTATAGGACATTATCTCCACCAAAAAAAGCCCTCATTACACCTCCCTGAAACCTACACACTTGCTTTTAAATTTGACACTAGAATCTTTAACCAATAGGAAAACTCCATTTAAATGATATCAAGCAAATGATTAAAGTTCTGGTAAACAGTATGGACAACATCAAGGCCCCTGTAGTTAATGAGGATATCTTTTTTTTCTGTGGGACCACAGCAATTCTTTTTTATCCTTCAACAATCAAGGAAATCACCAATTACCATTACCCCCAAATTACCCCAAATTTTTTTACTCCGTTGAGGTTTTATAAAAATACAGGGTGTTAAAAAAAACAGAGGTGTATGCCATCGTTGCCTTGTATTATTTTGATTATCCTATTCCTCTTCCTTTCAAAAAAATCTCTGATGTAAATTTCTTTTTTCAACTTAAATTATACTTAACAAGGGAGACTACATACACTATAATTTTCTCTGTCTCTCAGATTTCTCCTTAAAATGATAATTTTCAAAACAAAAAAGAAAAGTCTATTCTTAAAAACCTAAAATTAATGTAGAGCCAATATGCTCTGTCATGCTCCTTGTCCGCCATGGTCACTTTCATGCTCTGTGACAGCAAGTACCTGGTTAGGGCCCATGACCACAGAGCCACTAACACATGTCTGTTAGTAGCTATACCCTGCATCTCGGACTAGAATTTTAGTAGCGCAGAGAATACCTTCAGGTAAATTTTACATACTCACCTCAAGAGCTCAGTATGTCCAGAGCTAAATATCCCCTAACTTGATTGACCCAGAAGCCCAAAGCTCAGGGTCATCTTTAGCAACGTCTTTTTGTCAGTTCTTACATACCAATGAACAGCAAGTGTTTGCAAACACTTTTCCAAAATGTCTTTTAAATCTGTCCCTTCCTGTCCTTTCCCTTGCCACTGAAGCTGCTGTTACTCATTTCTGAAACCGTTAGGGCACATGTCCTTTCACCTCTGGAATGGCTTCTGCTCTTTTGTCTTGTAAATGTGTCCTCAGCCTTCAAAACCCATCTTTGGTTCCTCCTCCAGGTACCATCCTCCACCCTGACCCTACCCAGGGCAGAACCAGTCCCTCCCTTGATTCTTTCACAGCCTGTGTCACCTGGAATAATTACACAGTCCTTTCTGTCCTCAAGTGGGACAGGAACATCTTGGCTGAAACATGGCTTCTTTATCTTTATATTTCTGATGCTGACTGTATATCACCTGGCATATAATGTACACTAAATAGGCAATGAAGGGGGGTGCCTGCGTGGCTCAGTCGGTTGAGCGTCCGACTTCGGCTCAGGTCATGATCTCATGGTTCGTGGGTTCAAGCCCTGCGTCGGGCTCTGTGCTGACAGCTAGCTCAGAGCCTGGAGCCTGCTTCAGATTCTGTGTCTCCCTCTCTCTCTGACCCTCCCCTGCTCACGCTCTCTCTCTCTCTCTCTCAGAAATAAATAAAACATTAAAAAATTAAAAAAATGAATAAATAGGCAATGAAGGAATGAAATAATCAAATAACAAAACAAAAAAATATAAAATATGCTCTGCTTAAAAACCATGAAGCATTCAGGTTATTTTGGGCAAACCACAATATGTCTGGGTTTGCTTCCTTATTTCAAAATTGGATGGGCTGTAACGTGTAAGAGAAGAGGGGTCACTGCAAAAGTGAAGCCCAGTCTCGCCAGCAGCATCCCAGAAATACCACAAATGCAGAGTCATCAGGGCTGGGAGCAACATGGGGCAAGGAATAGAAGATGAGATAATTACTAAATAAGCCAGAGCTCTGGGGTCAGTGTCCCACTCAGAAGACGCAACATAGTGTTTGCTCTCGCAAAAGATGAAGCATCTCTTACACAGTAGGAAGGAATGACTCATAGCAGTTTTAAAAATGAAATATTCCTTTTAAATATGAAAGAAGTGAATGCGTTGGATTAAATCATGTCTCATATTTGATGTATTGCTGTCATAAGAAAAAATGATCTTGGAAAACACTCACGTTTAACATATGCCACACTGTTTGTTTTATTGTTGACCCGAAGTGCTCTCTTTATATCATAGGTGGCCCTAGATAACAATGCAAATATGCAGTGCTAGTGAAACTTTAACTTACCACTTGGAATGCCCTCTGTCAAGGTAATGCGTCTAAAGGTACATAGTAGATATGAGGGTATAATTGTGTTTGAAAGATCTGGTACGAATATCTTTGAAAGAGATTTGTTTGAAAGAATAAAAAATGTCAGAGATAAAAGGTCAGAGAATTTTTGCAGTTACAATCTGAAGTCCTTCTCTACTCATGTCATATGAAGTGTGCAGCGATCATAAGGCTTTTTACCCATACTCAGCTGCCCTGATCAATAACCAAAGGGTTCAATGAGTTTGACAGAGACATTCCTGCTCCAAGCAGTCTCTACATCAAGGAATCTCCCAAGTCTGCAACGACCAGTTTGAGAGTCCTTTCTTCCCAAAAGAGAGGGCTAAGCAAACAGGAAAGCTACAGAATGCACTGAGAACTTCATCAGGATCACTTTTACCCATAGATGGGCCTCTGTTTTCTGATCCTTAGGGTCAAGAGTCTTGATATAATACAATTTTCTAAGAAAATACTCATGGGGGGGGGGCGCCTGGGTGGTTTAGTCGGTTAAGCATCCGACTTTCGCTTGGGTCATGATCTCACGATTCGTGGGTTCGAGCCCCACATCGGGCTCTGTGCTGACTGCCAGCTCAGAGCCTGGAGCCTGTTTCAGAGTCTGTGACTCCCTCTCTCTCTGACCCTCCCCTGCTCCCGCTGTCTCTCTCTCTCTCTCTCTCCTAGAAATAAATAAAACATTAAAAAATAAAAAAAAAAAAGAAAAAGAAAATACTTATGGGGCAGGAAGCCTTGAGAATTCATCAACAACACGAACACAGCCTGAGGTACCCTCTCACAGTCAGGAACACTTTTGAGAGGCAGATGAATCTCTAGAACAACTTCACAGCCAAATGACTAGTTTGCATCTGAACAATAGATCTATATTAATTTTAGGGGAGTCACAGTTTCTAAATTCCATGCATGTACCCATGTTTAAAAACCCCTGGTGTAAATGACTGCAAAATATCTTTCAGCAATTACTACATGAGTCTATACATGAAATGAAACAGCAATCTGTATTCAAAGAAGAAAATGCTGCCTAGAAACTTTTTTCTTGAAGTTAAAATAAATATGCCTTATCTCTAGACTGTTTCCTTATATAAAAAATCTAGAAAGTAAATAATCTTTGATTTATTTCTAGATCCAAGATAAATCACAAAGCACAACTCTAAGGTTCTGTCACAGAATCAGCATGTATGAAGCATTAGGTTAAAAGTTCCTGAACAGCAAAGACCAGTTCTTGTTCATTCAACAAAAGTTTATTGGGCCTCTAATATGGGACAGACACTGTTCTAGGTACTGAGAATAGAGTAAGCCACAGCAGTAAACAGAGGAGCCCCAAATCCCTCACAAATGGGAGGAAAGTAGAGAAGATAAGCAATAAACATAACAAGCAAAACATATCATTTGTTAGATGATGATAGCAGCTAAGGAAAATAAAATAAAGCAGGGAAGGAAGATATGAAATCACAAGAGCTGAAAATGTAAACACCTGAAGGACAGGAATACATAATATCAGTAAAAGTAGATGAGAACATCCAGGCTAACTTTCTTGCTGATGACATCTAAAGGGGCAGAAATAGAATTTTAAAACATGTTCTTAAAAACATCAAATTAGAGAATGAACAGCCCAAACTTTGGGAGACTCTGAGACCCCAGAGTTGTAAATCCAGAAAAGGAAAATCCTTTCTTGAGTAAGACATAATAATCTCAGGCCACAGATTATTTACATAAGTAATTAAAGGTATTACAGGAAAATATGACAAGTGGCTTAATGGCAATAAATGTGAAGATGCCAATGAAATGAGCTAATTCCTAGAAAAGTCTGGGGAAAATCCGATTTGTTTGAGAAACCAATTATGTCCATAAAACAGACACTTCACTATGAAAAACAAACTGAAGGTTCTTGGAAGGGAGGTTGGATGCAGGAGGAGGCAGGTTAAATGGGTGATGGGCATTAAGGAGGACACTTGTTGGGATGAGCACTGGGTGCTGTATGTAAGTGATGAATCACTAAATTCTACTCCTGAAACCAACACTACGCTACATGTTAACTAACTGGAAATAAAACAAAAACTTAAAAGGGAAAAAAAAAGAAATCAAGTTTGTGATCTATAATATTCCCATAAAGAAAATTCAGACCTTGATGGCTTTACTGGAAAATTCCATCATATATTCAAGACAGGAGTAATTCTAAACTTATAAAACTCTTCCAAGAGTAGAAAAGCATACTTCTTAACTCATTTTATGAACCTAGCAAATCCTAGACAAGGACAGCACAAAAAAAGATAAGGTCTAATTTCACACATATACATAATTGGAAAAATCCTAAACAAACTATTAGCAAATTCAAACCATAATTATAAACAAGTGATAATATATCAGGAACGCATGGTTGATTTAAAAAGAGAAATGCAATGTAATTTACCACATAAAAAGATTAAAGAATAACAATTATGCAATCATCTAAATGTAGAAAATAATTTGGTAAAATTTATCATCTGTTTATGATAAAGAAAAAAAAAACAACTGTAAGGCAACCAAAATAGAAGAAAATTTTGAAACACTGGAAAATATTTACAAAAAACCTACAGTAAACATAAGTGGTGAAACACTGCAAATTTTCACACTCAATTGGGGAGCAAGACAAAGATGCTTTTCCAAGCTTCTAGTCAACATTTTAATTATGTTATACTCACTATAGTAATGCCAAAAAAAAAAAAGTCATGGTGTAAAAATTGAAAAGAAACAAGAATATCATTGTCGTAAGAGATCATTATTGTTTACATAGAAATCCAACGGAATTGGCACAAAAAGTATTTTAAATAAGAGATTTAGTAAATTTGCTGAATAAAAAATTAATACCTAAAATCAAAATTTTTATAGTTCAGCCAGAAGTAGGTTAATGAGTGTTTTTATTGAATAAATACTGTCCTACTTAGAGAATCTAGGTAACTGTTCCTACTCATACTCCTTCCTCAATAATGACAATGACCAGAAAATTTCTGCACTAACAAGTTACTATAATAAAACTAGAAAACAATGATTTTTTAAATAATGTATGCACATTTTATACCTGATATGTGCAAATTAATATTTTAGCTTTTAAACTGATGACCTACATATAATGCTTAGATCTATTTAAAATGTATTTAAAATACATTACAAAACATGGAAATCCTTCTATTTGCAACAACATGCATGTACTTGGAGGGCATTGTGTGCTGAGTGAAATAAGCCAGATAGAAAAAGACAAACTGCATGGTATCACTTATATGTAGAGTTGTTGTTTTTTTAAGTTAAACTCATAGAAACAGAGTAGAATGATGGTTACCAAGGTGGAGGGGATACAGGAAATGCAATGTTGGTCAGGGTACAAACTTTAAGTTATGACTATAACTATAGCTTGGTGGCTATAATTAATAATGTACTGTACAATGTATTGTGCTCAAGCATTCTCATTTTTAAAAAAAAGTAACTGTATGAGGTGACGTAAGTGTTCAGTAACTTGATTGAGGTAATCATTTCATAATGTGTATCAAATCATCATTATGTTGAACATTTCAGATATATTACAAGTTATTTGTCAATTATACCTCAATGAGGCTGGAAAAATACATACTCTTCAGATTGAATACAGTCTCTAAATAATGTTAATTCACTTAAGATAATTTACCTAAAATTTGTCTAAGAATGTCTGTCTTTACATTGATTTCAACAATTCGAACAAAGCAAGAAATGGAATTTCCCTTTACTTAGAGCCATTTTAATGTGTAATTAAAATGGATACGTTAGCCTAAAACCTGAAGAATTCTATAAAGCAAAAGAAGATGAGGTGAGAAGTCACCTAAAAAACTAATAAAAAGAAAAGACAGCATTTTAAGGAATAAAAAATAGATATCAGAACACATGTCCATTCACATCACATCATCCATATGCGATCTAATATACTTAAAATGAGTGATCTCCATAGCAACCGGTGGATCAAATGATATAAGAGATTACTGTGAAGTACAGACATATGTCTTTCTTATGGCAAAACTGAGTATATAATAAACACAATAGATTATGAAATTCTATCATTTTAAGTTCAGTATATGTGAGATAGTAGCTTTTTAAATACGAGTTTTTCAGACTGTGGTTAATGACACCAAAATTATTTTTCTGTATATTTCTTCCCTTTTTTTAGCCTCCCATTTTTGCTTTGATGATTTAAAAGCGATGGTGAGCAAAACCAATGTCGAGATTTATTTAAGTTGGGTGTGTTAGGCAAAATAGTGGTCCCTAAAGATGCCCAAATCTAGTTCCTGGCACCTTTGAAAGTGTTACCTTACAGAGCTGAAAGGTCTTTGCAGATGTACTTAAGGATACAGACATTGAGATGGAGGCATTGTCCTCAATTATTTGGGTGAACCAAATCTAATCACATAAGTCCCTAAAAGCAGCTGAGGTCAGAAAGAGATAAGATGATGGAAGAAGGCTCAGACTGATGCTACACTGTTGGCTTTGAAGATGAAGGAAGGAACACCAGTCAAGGAATGTAGGTGACCTCTTGAAGCTGGCAAAGGTAAGGAAACTGAGTCTCCATAAAGAAAGGCAGCCACACTGACACCTTGGTGTTAGCCCAGCAAGACTCCTGTTAGACTTCTGATCTACAGCACTATAAAATAATAAATTTTGTGTATTCTTTCAGCCACTCAATTATGGCTTTGTTGTAGTTTGTTACATACCAGCAGGGTGGCTAATAAGTTAGGTGTGGTATTGGTGTCTTTATGAAAGATAGAAACCAGTTAGAGGAGAAAGGACCATTCCCACACTCCCTGATCCCTATTGCATGGAATGTAATCTGACATATCTAAGCAAAGCACATGTCCCTTCAAAATAGTGGTGGGCCCAACCGTAGAATGAAGAGGTTACCGTCAGCATCCAGGAGCTCTGGGAGTATTCGAAGGGATTCACGAAACTTTGTGTCCTCTGCCAGTTCTGTTTTATGCCACACTGAGCTTCCTTCAACTGAATAAACTACACCGAATCGTAATTAAATGTGAAAACAGGCCCAAGCCTGCATATTTGCCTTAAACAGATTACCAGGTCAGTTAAACAGAAAATTTATTTTTCCTAAGACATTTTTTGGGTGTGGATGTGTATGTATATATTTACATATATTTTTAATAATAGGAAAAACCTTTCCTCAAAAAATTGTTTTTCTTTCTGAAAGGCCTTCCCCCAACAGGCTACTAGAAGATGGAAGGCTTCAGAGATAAGCACTTTCACATTCATTATCCCATTTTTGCATGAAATGAGTTTAGGTAAAGACATTTGCTTTTCTACTGTAGTAGGTGTTTAACAGACTTTATGGATAATACTGGACAGAACTCTCTTCTTTCTCAGAATTGTATAAGCATGATTTCTATCCTGAATCCTCACTTTAAACAGAAGCATGCAGGTGCCAGTATAGCAAAATATGTTCTCTATACACTGATGGAATTGAGTCTTCAAACCAAACTTTGTGTTTATTGATGCAATTCTTTTGTTTCCCTTTACAATAAAAGGAATCCTGTTTGGTTTTCTTTGTTGGTTTTTAACACTTTGTAGCTACAAATTGCACATCCCAACAATTCTCAAAGTGTGGCCTGAGGACTCCTGGGGGTCCCTAAGATCCTTTTAGGGGCCCAAGAGTTCCTCCTTTTCCCAAAAACATATCCATGCAAAGCCAGATTTTCTTCATGTACTTCACCTAAACAAAATACTTCAACAGACTGAATGCAGAACTAGACTTGTGAACCGACTTCTTCAGTTTTGACAGACATTAAAGAAATTGCAAAAAGAGAAAACAATGATACTGTTCCCACTAATTTTTTTTTTAATTGTGGATAATATAGTTACTTTCTTAAGGATGTTATTTATTTTAATATGTAATGGTTTATTAACATTATTTTAAAATTGATACCAAATGTTTTCATTCAAATGTGGAATTTAAAAAACAAAAGAATAAACAAACAAAAAGCAGAATCAGAGAACAAACTGATGGTCACCAGAGGGAAGAGGGCTGGGGAAATGGGCAAAATGGGTGAAGGAGAGAGGGAAACACAGGTTTCCAATTTTGGAATGAATGCCTTGGGAATAGAAGACACGGAGCAGAGAATATAGTCAATGATATTGTAATAGTGTTGTATGCTGACAGGTGGTCATTACAGTTGGGGTGAGTATACGTAATGTATAGAGACGTTAAATCACTGTGTTGTACGCCTGAAACTAATATAACACTGCGTGTGAACTATACTCAAATAAATAAACAAATACATAAAACGAGTACAAGAATATATTTTAAACTTCCCAGCGTTAATTTCTAGATTGGTAAATATTGATATAGGTAGGATCTGCAGAAACAAAAGCTTTTGGAGTCCTCAATTATTTTTAAGAGCATAAAGGGATCCTGAGTACCAAAAGCTTGAAAATCACTACTTCACTTCAGTAGTCCTTACTCTTATAATCTAGCCCTCATTTCCATTGTCTTTCTTGTCTCCCAGTATCCACTACATACACTCTCTGATCCCAACCAGTTCCCCTTCTTCCCAGACTAATGCTCTTTAATCATTTATAAGCTATGGTCCTTGCCCTCAAAGAAGTAGGGTCTGGTGGGAGGAAACAAACGTTATTCCAAATAACTGGCATGAAAAGAAGATAACGATAGGTGCAGGGCACCTGGGTGGCTCAGTCGGTTGGGAGTCCAGCTTCGGCTCAGGTCATGATCTCACAGTCCATGGGTTTGAGCCCCGTATTGGGCTCTGTGCTGACTGCTCAGAGCCTGGAGACTGCTTCAAATTCTGTGTCTCCCTATCTCTCTGCCCCTTCCCCACTCACTCTCTGTCTCTCTCTCTCTCAAAAAAAACAATAAATAAATAAAGACACAAAAATTTTTTTGATACATGTCTCAAGAAACTTGCAAAGAATGTGTTTGTGTTGGAGATAGACAGCTATCTACACAATGTCTATTCTCCTCTTCTTCTCAAATCAGGCCCCAGTTTTACATTGGCCCACAGTGTTCTCAGCCATCCTTGTGGTTAGGTATGGCTTTGTTACTAAGTTCACTTGCAGCTGATGTGGCCATTGGACATTCTGATTAATGAAGGTCAAAGTCACTGAGTTAAATACCTTGGCAAGCTCTTGGTAGAGACACATTTCTTTTGTCCTTTCCTTCCTATTTTCTGCTGAAACTGGAGCAAAATGGCTAGACCTCCAGCAACCACCCTAAATAATGAGAGAATCTGAGCTGAAATCTAGGAAGGGGCAGAAAATAAAAGGAGTTTGAGTTTTTGACAATTATGGAATCATAAAAAATAAATATCTATATTGCTTGGGAATTGGAGAGAAAAGGAAGGTTTCTATTATATAAAGTTGAACCTGGTCCTAAATGATATGATGCTCTTGGAAATTCAGGGTGGGGGGAGGGAAGAATGAGTCACTGGGTGCTTTTAGTAGTATTTGAGCTAAATCTTGAAGAATGAACAGGATTTTTATCATGTGGTCAATGCCAGAAAAATCCAAGAAGGAGAAGATTTCAAAGAAGTTGCATTCATAGTATATCAAATTAAGCAGAAAGGAGCACAGCATACCTTAGGCTTTGCATACCTGCTTCTCAATTAAAAGGCTATGATATGCCATATCTCAGTCTCCCTGAAGACCTCATTCAAAATCAGCCTCCTCATAATGGCCTTCACCCTGGATACACACTTGTAACTCTTACGGCCCCAAATGCCCACTCATCATAGGCAATCCTGCATCATTGGCTATTCAAAGATTAATTTTTTTATGTCTTGTCTCATCATATAGATAATGGGCTTTCTGATGTCAGAGAGTGATCTTTAAATTCCTAATTATGTTCATAGTCTTTGCACATCTTACAAACTCAATCATGAAAATGAATCATTTTCAGCCCTCCTCAAAATGTCTTCATAGAGTGGTCTGGCCTGGCTTGCACACTCAACATTTGGGTAGAAATAAATAAATGCGTAAGTAGGAATTCTATAGTGTCTAAAAGCTTACAAAAGGTTTCATATCCATTGTTTCACAGTTTTATAACTTTGTGAGTTAGGTATTATCCATGCGCTTTTTTATTCAACAATATATATATTGCTTTCACTGTTAATGCCAGGCTTAATACCTACCGGGAAAGTAGTACTAATCATGTGTATTATTACAATACAAGGAAGAGGTATGAATATAGAGGCCAGGGTAAGGTACCAGGAGGCTTAAAGAATGGAAAGTTTAGCAGCTTTCTATTAGGGTGGACCTGGGAGCTCCAAAGAGGGAGTGGTAGATGAATCAAGCTATAAAGAATGAAAGGTACCTGGAAGTCAAGAAGAAAGGGCACTACAGAGGAACTGATGGTGTGTGTAAGGCACATAGACCTGAGACAACATGGCTCATTTGAGGAACAGCAAATAATTTAGAGTAGCTGAAGGGCAGAGGAAGTTCGGAAGGAGTTTAAAGGGAGACTGGAGAGTTAGCCAGAGGCTGAAAAGAAAAGACATTGTAGACTAACTGTAGCATTTCTGTTTTATCTTGCAGCCAAAGAAATGTTGCTAAAGGATTCTCGGCAAGAGAGCTTGGTGATCAATTTCACAATCCGAGAGAAGTTAACTCTGAATGCAATGTCACAAATTATCCAGGTAAAGAACAATAAAAAATTCATGAGATGTTATGACACATAACAGAGCAAAGTAGTATTGAGTTTCCAAGCACATAGGCATGTAATTCTGCAGCTGATTTTGCACATTAAAAATTGTACTGCGGTGTTAGCAATACAATTAAATGAAGCAACATACGGAAGAGTTTTCAAGATTTCTGAACAACTGTCTTCCTGCCTCTCAAAAAAGAAAGAGAGAGGGAGAGTCTATCTGATTCACAAAATGCCAGTATGTGTTAACAAATCATGTATATTTCCTGGTTTTTCATATTTTTAGATTGACTTGCTCATTTTCCCTCATGCCCTTCTTTAAAACTGAGAAGCAACTATTTGGTCTTCACTTACAAGCTGACAAAAAATGAATAATTATACTTTTCTTTCTAAATTGCTCTTTTCATATTTCTTCTTTCAAAACGTAAAAATGACACTTGTGTCAATTTCAAATGCCATCAGTAGTACTTTCGGCAGCAACATTAATCAAATAGAAGAGAATATCTTACTTTTTTTTAACCCATATGTATTCAAAGGTATTTTACAACTTTTTTACCCATAAAAGTAGCTTAGTGTACCATGAGAATTTATTTAAGACTGGATAAAACAAATTAACTGTCTAAGTAAGCCAGTGAGGCAAGGTAGAGCTGAGGTATTTTCTTTGCCAACAACTGTTTCTATACTAACACATTAATGTACTTTTTGGGAAAATGCCAAAGATGATACTATGGACCACATTTTTCCTCTGCCCTTATGTTTCTCAAAAAAAAAATTAAAAATTACACTATTAACATGCAGAATAAGTCTCTTTGCCTCACAGGAATGAAGACAAGTTCTACCATATAGTGTGATTCTATTATTTTTTGAGGAACCAGATTTTTTTGAGGAATTTCAAGCAATTATGACTTAGAGGAAGTTACTTGACCTCATGAAGTCTATTTCTATAACAGCAAAGTGAGGATAATATGTATTAAGGATTAAATAATATATTCTCTATCAAGTGTTTAGCAGACCCTGCCATAAAGTACGCATTCAATATACAGAACTATTACTGTTATTATTAATACTTCTATTAAAGAAATGCTTTACTTGTTTCTCTTCTGCATGCTTGGAAAAGAGGACTTCCAAGTTGAGGAGAAATTCCACTTACCACAAAAATACTGCCAATCCACCATTTCATTTATCAGAATTGTTTTTCAAGGGCATACTATGGTAGAGTAGGTAAGATGTCCACTATCCTAAAACGTCATCACTTGTTTTTGTGCACATTTGTAACTTTAACCTCCAAAATCAGTTTAATCACTGGAATATTAGCAAATTATCTCACACACAAAAAAGCTCTAAACCCTAAATTTCAGGGAACCTCAACAATGATTATTTTAAGGGCAATGATAGGCAAAGATAACCAAACATATATGGAAAAAGAAAACAAACAAACCAAAAAAACCTGTGAGTAAGAACCAGAAACAGGAAGAGTTTACATCTTGACATTATCACAGATTACAACATGACAATGTTTATTGTGCATAAAGAAATATGCAACAAACTCAAAAATATCTGCAGAGCATAGAGAGTTAGAAAAAGTGACGAAGCAGATTTGAAAAACAACCAAATATTGTTTGTAGGAATAAATAATACAATAAAGTACAGCAGCCCAAAGCATAAAGTATAGCAGTAAAGCATAAAATATAAAATAATTATAAACATTCAATACAATAAAGTGTAAAAACTAAAATTTTTAAATTTAAAAATACAGTTTGGGAGCAAACCAGAAACAGCGGTAAGGTAGTCAAAAGCTGAAAAAGAAGGCAAGTCAGGAGAAAATATCCAGACAGCTACAAATACAGATAAAAACATAAAAAAAAAGAAGAGAATATAAAACACAAGAAGAATTTAGTGAAAAATTCCAGAAAGAAATATTTCTAAATGTGTATGCGCCTAATTATGACCTAAAAAAAAAAAAGAGAGAGAGAGCAAATATTGACAGTTGTACCAAAAGAAGGGACACATCTGTAAATACAGTGAGAGAGTGTGATATATCTCTCTTAGTTGGTGGAATAAAGAGAAAAAATAATTAAGGCCATAGATTTTAACATATCACTAACAGAAAGGACCTATGGGCATTATACCTTGCAAATGAAGAATACAAGTTTTCCAAACACACATGAAACTTTAGAAAATTGACTATATATTGTGCTACAAATAAAGAACTGAACACATGTCAAGAAATAAAGAACTGAAATCACAGAGAAAATTGGAAAGAGACACAAAGTAGATTCTGGGATTTTAACATTGTTTTATAGCTTACTCTAGGTGGTAGTAATGTGAACAGTTACTTTATAATAATTCGGTAAGCTATATAGCTATGTTTTATGCATATTTATAGACTCTTAATATTTCACACTATTTTGAAGTAGATCTAATCCATACAAAATATGTTCTCCGATCACAGTGCATTTGTGTCAAAAATCAATCAGAAAGTGGTGAATAGAAAATTTCCCATATCTTCTGAAATGAAACAATATATTGTAAATATCATATGGACCAAAGAAATATCCTTAAAATAATTAGAAAATATGTTGAACTGTGTAATAACAAATGTTATATAGCAAAACCCACTGGATGAATCTAAAGCAACATGTAACATAATATTGTTAGCTAGAAATGCATATAATAGAAAAGAGAAATGTTGAAAATTAATGAAGAAAGTATATTAAACACTATACAAGGTAGTTACAAAAATTACCAAAAAAATAAAACTAAAAAAAGTGAAGAAGGAAATTAAGATAAATGCAAAAATCAATAAAATTAATAATGTTTTTAATCATAAAATAGAGAAAACCAAGAAACCTAACATTACGTGTTTGATAAGGCAAATCCTGTGGTAAGATTGATCAAGAAGAGAGAGGAAGAGAGGGAGGGAGTAAACGAGGTAGGGAGGGAGGGGTAAAGAATATTAGGAATTAGTAGGAAAAATCACTGCAGATGCTGCAGATGTGAAACAGTAAAAAGGACATACTGTGAACAAATTTATAAATTCCTAGAAAACTGTATCTTTTTTAATGTTTACTTATTATTGAAAGAGAGAGAGAGAGAGAATGAGCAGGTGAAGGTCAGAGAGAGAAGGCAACACAGAATCTGAAGCAGGCTCCAGGCTCTGAGATGTCAGCACAGAGCCCTAGTGGGGCTCGAACCCACAAACTGTGAGATCATGACCTGAGCTGAAGTCGGAAGCCTAACTGACTGAGCCACCCAGGCACCCTGAAAAAGTGTATCTTTAAAAAATATGACTCAAAAAGAAATGGAAAACCTAAATAATCCTTTAAAAATTGAATCAAGTGTAAAACTCCTCCGACAAGGAAAACTATAGGCCCAAATAGCTTTATGAATGGATGTACCAAGCAGTCACTGAAGAAACAATTCCAGATTGTTATGAACTAAGTTGTGCAGCCCTTTGACCCCAGTTTTATATGTTGAAGCCCTACCCCTCAGTGTGATGATGAAGCCTTTAAGAGGTAATTAGATTTGGATGAAGTTATGATAGTGGGACCCTAACGATGATAACTATATGCTCTGAATTATGATGAATTTGTTCACCAAAGAACATACCTCTCTTCCTTTCCCCACCCTACTTCCCTCCCTCTCTTTCTTGAGGACGCAGTGAGAAGACAGTACCTACAAACTAGGAAGAGAATCCTCACCCTAACCCAAACATACTGCACCTTGATTGCAGATGCCTGACCTTTTAAGAATTGTGAGAAAATACATTTCCATTGGTGAAGCCACCAGTCTATGGTGTTTTTTTTAATGGCAGCTAGAACAGACTAAAACAAAGACCTACGCAACTTTATTCAGAGAATAGAGAAAAGATTGTTACTTTCTTCAACTCATTTTATAATCAATTTCATACCCAATCCAAAGGATGGCATGAGAAAG
The DNA here is from genome assembly GCF_008692635.1 of Crocuta crocuta. Lineage (NCBI taxonomy): Eukaryota > Metazoa > Chordata > Mammalia > Carnivora > Hyaenidae > Crocuta > Crocuta crocuta. Next base: position 1,596,890 of record NW_027530356.1, on the reverse strand, counting down.
GAAAATTAAAAGTCAGTTTCAAGTCTTATTTTGAATTCAAATATTCTTTTTAAAAAAGGTGTCAGAGTTCTTGGGTCACTCAGTCGGTTAAGTGTCCGACTTCAACTCAGGTCATGATCTCACAGCCCATGTGTCTGAGCCCCACTAGGGCTCTGTACTGACATCTCAGAGCCTGGAGCCTGCTTCAGATTCTATGTCTCCCTCTTTGTTTGCCCCTCCCTCGCTCACACTCTCTCTGTCTCTCAAAAATGAATAAACATTTCAAAAATTAAAAATTAAAAAAGGTGTCAAACCTGACTACAATGCATTCCCCTTAATGGCCAAATGATCTGATCTGCTACTTGTTCAATAGAAGCTATTTAAATGAGCATCAACAACTGCCAAAGCGATTTTTTTTAATTATCAAACCAAATTCATTACAAAGAGGATAATATATTATGACTAACTCTATTTTATCCCATAATGAAATGTTGGTTTAACATTTTTAAAAGAAATCAATAAATATAATTCACCACTCTATCAAGTTTTAAAATAAGGTAAACATTATTAGTTCAATAAATACAGAGAAAGCACTGATAAAATTCAAAATCCACTGATGATAAGTATTTGTACCACATTAGGAACAAAAATGAGCTTTCTTATTTTGACTTACTTTGCTGATAAGGAACGTTACAAAAAACCCAGAGCAAGCATTCTATAAATGATAAAGCTTTGGAAGCCTTCTCTTTAGTCAAAGAAAAAGGTAAAAATGTCTGCTCTCAGAGTATCTATTGAATATTTTAAAGGAGATCCTAGTCTGGAGCACAAAAAGGAAAGGAAATAGTGAGGTTCAGTCCTGAAAGGAAAAAAATCAAATTGTCGTTGTTAAGAGATAACAAAATATATAGAGAATCCAAAATATTCTCTAGGTTAATTATTTGAGTAAATTAAAGAGTTTAGCAAGGTTGTTAGATTTAAGTCAATATACAGAAATCAATTTAATTTTTATATACCAACAACAAATAGATATAAAATATTTAAACTGGAACATTTTGCACTGTTGGTGCAAATGAAAACTGGTAAAGCCACTCTGGAGAACAGTACAGAGTTTCCTCAAAAAACTAAAAATATGAGGGAGGGGCAAGATGGCGGAGAAGTAAGGAGCTCCGTACTTGCACTCATGCCCATACATCACATGGAAAAGATCTGAAGCCATTGGAAACCTTACGAAACCTGAGAGATTGGGAGAAAAAGGACACAGAATCCACTGAGAAAGCCTTCTGACCTGAGTGCGAACTGGGGAAGATAAAATCGGGCCGGGATCAGAAACTCTAGGGTCGGAGGTGATCCCCTTCTGTGGGGAGTGAGAGGGGAAAAAGAGAGAGTCCGAAACAGAAAAACCTCCGCTCTAGGCATAGAAAGACCTTGTGCACCAAATACCTGCACGCCAGGTTCCCTCGCGCCAACTGGTCCCGGGGGGCTGAGTGTACAGACTGCTTCTTTGTGCTGGCTCCTGGTGGGATTCACTTCAGAGTGGGGGCGCGCCTGCCGCCATCGTCCTCCCCGAGGGCTTGGGCCCCAGAAAGAGCCGCGTGGACACCGGGCGTCCGCGCTCCTGGCTGGCTGCAACTCTAGAGGGAAGGCAAAGAGCTAAAAACTGGGAAATTTGCCCGCGAGTTCATGTCTCAGGTGACGAGCCATAGAGGGACCTGGTTTTCCTCACTCCAGCGGTCTGGGCGCACCAGACAGGCAAGCCCCCGCCCGTGCTCCCCAGCCTGACCCAGAGAAGGAAGCAGCGATTCTGACTCCGCCCCCAGAGCTCGGCAGGGGGCCTGGAATTGCCCCAGGGGGTTGCCTGGGACGCTGTGTCTAAGGCNCCCCCCTGTCTTCTCTCTCTTTCTCTATGCTCTTCAACCAGCACTGCATACACACGGCTATTTAACTGTAGCTGGGAAATCCAGTTATGTGCTTTAAACCGTTCTTTGTCCATCAGTTTTCGTCTTTCTTCCTTTTCTTTTCTCCTTTTTGACCCTTTTATGTATTTTATACTCTCTATTATTTGCCCCCCTCCTCCATCTTTTAACTTTTTTGTTTTCCCTCTCAATTTGCATGTTAGTTGAATTACTCTGTGCGTTTGTGTGCCCCTGATCCCTGTGTGTTTGTCAGTCTGTTTTCTTTTCCAGGGCTACCTCAAGAAACAAGCCAGAGTACACAAGGTGGAGAGTCCCAAATATCATTACGAATAGGAAAATAAAATAACCAAGGTCCCAACAAGACAGATCAAGAGATACCATTCAAAAAACACTCTCT
>NW_027530356.1:1478940-1594438 GCF_008692635.1 Crocuta crocuta | reverse complement strand
GACCCAGCAATAGCACTGCTAGGAATTTACCCCAGGGATACAGAAATGCTGATGCATAGGAGCACATGGACCCCAATGTTCATAGCAGCACTCTCAACAATAGCTAAAACATGGAAAGAGCCTAAGTGTCCATCCACAGACGAATGGATCAAGAAGATGTGGTTTATCTATACTATGGAATACTACATGGCAATGAGAAACAATGAAATGTAGCCATGTCTAGCAGCATGGATGGATCTTGAGGGTGTAATGCTGAGCAAAATAAGTCAGGCAGAGAAGGACAAATATCATATGTTTGCACGTATAGGAGGATTAGGAGGAACTTAACTGAGGAACAAGGGGGAGAAGAAGGGGGGAAATGGTGGGGGAAAGGGAGAGAGGCAAACCACGAGAGACTCTTGAATGCTGACAAAGACTGAGGACTGATGGATGTTGGGGGGAGGAGGGGGGATGGGCATGGAGGAGGGCACTTGTGGGGATGAGCACTGGGTGTTATATGGGAACCAATTTGACAATAAACTATTTGTAAAAAAAAAAAAAAACTAAAAATATAACTGCCTTATGATCCAACAATTGCATTATTAGGTATCTACGCAGAGAATACAAAAATACAAATTCAAAGGGGTACAAGTACACACCTGTTTATAACAGCATTATCAATTATAGCCCAGCTATGGGGAGGACCCAAATGTACACTAACTGATGAATGGATAAAGAAGATGTGATAGATATAGATATAAAATGGAATATTACTCAGCCATCAAAAAGAATGATATCTTACCATTTGCAATGATGTGGATGGAACTAGAATGTATTATGTTAAGCAAAATAAGTCAGTCAAAGAAAGACAAATACCACATGATTTCATTCATATGTGGAATTTATGAAACAAAACAAATGAACATATGGGAAGGAGAAAAAAATCCAGAGGGGACCAAACCACAAGAGACTTTTAATGATAGAGAACAAACTGAGGGTAGATGGAGGGTGGTGGGTAGGAGGATGGGCTAGATGGATGATGGGTATTAATAAGGGCACTTGTAATGTAGGTGATGAATCACTGAATTCTACTTCTGAAACCAAAATTGCACTATATGTTAATTAAAATTTAAATTTTAAAAATTTCGTGGAAAAAAATAATAAAAAGTATCAAGTATCTAGAAGTAAATGAAATAAAAGTTATATAAAACCTCCATGGAGAAAATTACCAAAAAAAAATTATCAAACTTTTTGAGAAACAATAAAGAAATCTTAAATAGAGTGATATACCATAAACTGTACCAATTAATAATTATGATGAAAATTGAAATATATATGAAAAACTTCATTAAGAGTTGCTCAATAGGAAACGTTGGATATCCGTATTGGAAGAAAAATTGAACCCATGAGTCACACTATACACAAAAATAAATTCCAAATGGTTTAGAGATCTAAAGTTGAATAATGAGGAGTACCTGGGTGACTCAGTTGAGAATCCATGTCTTGATTTTGGCTCAGGTCATGATCATATGGTTTGTGAAATCAAGCCCCATGTCAGGCTCTGTGCTGACAGCATGGAACCTGCTTGGGATTCTCTCTCTTCCTATCTTTCTCTGCTTCTCCCCTTCTTCAGACTGGCTGCAGCTCTCTCTCTCTCTCTCTCTTTCACACACACACACACACACACACACACACACACACACTAAATAAATTAATAAATAAACAAATAAATAAATAAACATTGTTGAGCAATAAAATTAAAAGATATATTTTTTAATGTTTTATTTATTTGAGAGAGAGAGAGAGAGAGAGCATAAACAGGGGAGGGTCAGAGAGAGAGGGAGACACAGAATCCGAAGCAGGCTTCAGGCTCTGAGCTGTCAGCACAGAGCCCGACGCGGGGCTCCAACTCACTCGAGACCATGACCTGAGCCGAAGTTGGACGCTTAACCAACTGAGCCACCCAGGCGCCCCTAAAATTAAAAGATATTTAAAGGACGATATCTTTATGACCTCAGAGTAGGAAATAATTTCTTAAAATACAGAAAACCTTAGTTATAACACAGAAAATTAATAAATTTGACTTCTATAAAATGAATTTCTTCTTCTTATCCAAAAAATCAAGACAATGAAAGATAATTCAGAGTGGGAGAAGATATTTGCAACACAATTAAGAGACAAAGGTCTAGAATTCTATATATCAATAAGAGAAAAATAACCCAATTTTTTAAAAAGAGTACAAAACAACAAGCACTCCTCAAAAGTAAAACGTCCTAATATATAATAAAAATATGCAAAGGAGTTCAATCAAATTGAAATTTTTGGAAATGCCAATGAAAACTTCAATGAAGTACAACTACTCCGCCACTTTCACCAGATTGTAATATCTTTAACACTAAAGGAATCTGTAATATCTGGGAACACATACACTATGATGGGAGTTTAAAATAATATATACATTGGAAAGTGGTTTACTATTATTTCCTCAAGTTAAAGATACTATATCACATGATCTAGAAATTTTTATTCCTACTCTCTACCCATTAGAGAAACTAAAGCAACTAAAGTATCAGAGGCCTATACAAGCACGCTCACATTAACAATAACCTCAATAGCCAAATACTAGATGCAAATATCTCCCAACAGCATAATGGATAAGAAAACTGATTTTTGAAATACCTTATAGCAATAAAAATGAATGAACTAGAACAGTTCACCATACCATGAAGGATCCCATAAACATAATATTGAGCAAAAGAAATAAAATACAAGGTTTTTATTTGTTTTGACAGATGTTACGTTTGCTTAATCATTATTCAGTAAATAAACTATTGAATGCACTTTTCAGAAAGTGTGTTACATTTTGTAATAAAAAATATTAAAATAAAAGGATGAGAGAGAGGAGGAAAAGAAGAGAAAAAGGATGGGGAAAAAAGGAAATGTGAAGAAATCAGATTCAATAATTCCTATGCGCGGAATAATAGAGTTTATAAGGTACATAGAAATATATTCTGGTGCCCTTAAAGGTAATAATATATAGTTCAAAACACAATTTTAGGAGCTATATACACTTAAAAATATTTACTTTTCAATATATATTGCTGACAAATATTTAGGGGTGGGTTTTTTTTTTTACCATTCAAGCTGATTCAAAATCTAAAAGGTATTTTATGAATCCCTGAAACAACCAAATATAAATATTTATTGATTCAACTGATGTTGAGCACCTAATATTGTGTAAGGAATTGTACTAGATTCTGGCTATGCAGAGAGACAAAGCATAAGCCCTGACCTTAAGAACTTTATGGTCCATTAGAGGAAATGGGCAGGAAAAATAATAACAATAATAATATATTTTTAAAGGGGGATGTTTGGGGATCATTGATAATAACTCAAAAGATTGTTGGAGGGAAAAAGATGTGTGGCAAATGCCTGTATTTTGAAGACTTAACTCTTCAATCTCATGAAGTAGGGTAAATGTTAGGGAGAAAGAATCGGAAATTCTCTGTACTCTTACCATATGTGAATACTATTTTTTCCATGTAACATACAGCATCTCAGTAACTGTAAGGCAGTTGTTATTTTATACACAAGAAAATCTAAGTTCAGAGAGATTAATTATACCATCTAGCCCAAGGTAATACAGTTAGTAAATGGTGAACACAAGAGTTAAACACAAATCTGTCTGACACCAAAGTTCACGCACATGCATACAAGTCAGGAAATGAAACTGTGAAACTAACACCTCATTAATTTTTATTCTATTAAGGCTAAATAACAACAGACAAAAAATTTGGTATATACACGTGCTCGCTCGCTCTCTCTCTCTCTCTCTCACACACACACACAATAACAATCTGACAAGGAAAAACACCCAAGAAGAAATTACATGATGGAATATTTATAATTAAAGGAATATGGAACTTCTACTTCAGTTAAAGGAATATGGAACTTCTACTTCAGTTAATTGTAAAGTAATTTGAAATGCTTTGCCACTAAAAACAACTAAGAAACTAAATTTCATATCTTAAAAATACTTTAAATCTGTAACATCGTTTTTTAGAGAGATAGAGTATGTGAAAGAGTGTGAGTGTGGGAGAAGTGACAGAGGGAGAGACACAGTGAGAGAGACAGAGAGAGAACCTTAAGCAGACCCCACACTGACTGGGGGCTCAATCCCACAACCCTGGGATCATTATCTGAGTTGAAATCAAGAGTCTGATGCTTAACTGACTGAGGCACACAGTCACTCCTAAATCTTTAGCATCTTTTAAAAGTACTAAAGAACAAATAATATTTTGTAAGTAAGATTTAAAGAGGTAATCCTTGCCCTCGTTGTCTTCACCCTATAAAGTACTTGCCAATCCTGAAGAGGTTGGAAATCAGCTGAGCTACATTTTTGGGGTCACATAGGAGAAGAGACAGTACCTAGAGTCCAGGACTGACAAAGCCTGAACATTTTGACAAACTAATTTCCACTTAGACTGGAAATCAAAGAGCTACACCCTAGAGTTATATCTGAAGTAAGCCAGTTCTAAAATGGAAGGCTACCTTTCTTCAAGTTATTTCTTCATCACAGAAAATATCAAGCTCTGAATTTGGATTAGAATGTATGAATGAGTAGTGCTCCCATGTGCCAGAAAAAGGCAAAGAAAATACTCTTTGGAGGAAGACATCAATGACAAAGCTATTCTACAAATGCAGCCATACCTCAGGGATATTTTGGATTTGTTTCCAGATCATTGTTTTAAAACAAATATTGCAATAAAGTGAGTCAATTTTTTAATTGCCCAGTGCATATAAAAGTTATGTTTATATTATAGTCTATTAAGTATACAATAACATTATGTCTAAAAGAACAATATAATACCTTAATTAAAAAATATTTTATTGCCAAAAAAAGACTAACCATTATCTCAAGTTTAAGTGATCTGCAATCACTGACCACAGATCACTATGACAAATAAAATAATAACTAAAATTTTGTAATATTAAAAACTTTGAAAGTTTGAAAAGTTTATGAGAATTATGAAAATCTGACATAGAGACACAAAATGAACAAATGCTATTGGAAAAATGGTTCCAATGGACTTGCTTAACAAAAGGCTACCACAAACATTCAATTTGTAAAAAAAAAAAAATCCAATATGTGACAAACACAATAAAGTGAAGTGCAATCAAACAAGTTATGCTTGTAGCTTTTCAACACAATGACAAACATAAAATTGAAGATAACCAGACACATGTGAAGACATAGAACTATTTAGTAAGTGTAACTACTATTCTTGTCATTTTTTTCAACTAAAAGTAAAATTCAGTGGGAAAAAAAGGACAAAAGTAGATCATAAGTTTTACTGGTAGCTTGAGTGTCTATGAATTTGAGTCTATGAATTGAGTGTCTTTGAATCATAATTCAAATCATTTTCCAATATTGGAAAATATCATCCAAGACCTCCAGACAGAACTTCATCTTCTGTTAATTCAGCTTAATTAACCTTGTGTTAATTCAACTCATTCAAATTACATGTCAATTAATTAACAATTTTTAGCAAATCACTGATTTTTTTCTAGTTAACAAATGCTAATCAAAATAATCACTGAAAGAGTCCTTAAGTCCTTAAATTTCTTATATCATTCTACCCATATGACAATCCACTTCCTCCATCTCAGAAGTTTGTTTATAATGGCTAGTTGTTTAGTCATATTATCAAAGACTCTATCACACCCTATTTTCATCCAATAGTCAATCTTTTCACCAAGGATACTGACTAAATATTCCAACCTCTTTGGAAAGAGGTACTATGGTATAATTAGAATAAGACATATTATCAACACAGAAAAAATTAGTAAAAACCCCAGGTGGAAAACACTTGGAAAATAATTTTATCAATAAAATATGAGAAATTTTCCATGTAGTGCAGAATAGTAAAATGTAGATTACTCAATATTTTCATCCCTCCTGTGTAGCCATTTACCTCAATGGATTCATTTTTCATTTTGAAGTAGAATTTCTCTTCAATGGAGTTGCCACTCAAAAAAATTGGCACAAGATCTAGAGTTTACTAAATATGTTTTCTAAAAAATGGAACAGTAATTATCCATCCAGCATAGTTGTTTACTCAGGAAACTTTTATAGTTTGCAACATTGGAATGAATTTCTTCATACTAAATGAAACCTACTGTTATCCTGCATTGTAGATTTCATTTATAAACAGGATGAAATTGTTAAGGAAAATTTTTTATTCTATTTTCTGCTGTTTTTATTTTTGTAGAAGATAATGAGTGTTTAATTTTGAGGTTTGCAAAGATGTAACAGCTGAAAGACTGTAAAAATAGGGAGATCCACTACAACTTCCATTTAGCTGCAAACTGTACATATTATTATCAGGCTTGTTATTAAAACTTTCGTTAGGTGCAGTTGATCAGAAACAAGATCTACTTATAACTTTCTTTAGCACATAAACAATCTTCAAAGCTAAATTCAATACTTCAACAACTTGAAAGATTTACCCTTTTTTTATCAAAAATAAATTCCCAAAAGAATGAATAAATAAATTTGACAATAAAATATAGTACTTTACCTTAATTATGAGAGCTTTAACTGGGGACATTATAGTAATGAAAAGAATAATGTATCAATGTTACTTTAGGAAATGAGACAAAGCAATAAACTACACTTCATAGAAACTACATTTTTAAAAAAACCTGTTTATGGTCTACTAGGTTTCCCATAGTACAACACTACCTATGTTTAAATCATTACCTGAACAAATGCCACACAAGTAGCAATCTTTCAATTTAGTTTACCTTTTGTATCAGTTGGGATATGAAATTAATTTTTAAACCCCATAGAAATTTTACAAATAAAATAGCTCTCCTCATCAACATCTCCATGGAAACACTGAGGGTGGGGGAGGGTACCGAGAGCAAATGAGCAAGTATCTCACTTCTGGTGAACCTTACTTTTATTTAATGTAGAAAATAAAGTATATAAAGTTCCAACATTTAAGAAGGACCTATTTCACCAAGTTAAAATTGGGTGTGTGTTTTGTGGATTTTTAAACATATACTCATTGTCCTCTTTAAAACAGAAGAGTATCACAAGGAACAGTAAACATCACCTGTACTCCCACCACCAAGGAAGATTCACTCAAAATTTGGTGGAACATGATTCTAACATCTCTCCATGTATACAAAAGCAATTTTTAACGGACTTAAACTCAATCTACATTTTAATCTACATAATTCACTCAAAAATATTTTATAGAGACATTTTTTGGGCAATAAATACAAATATGCAATATCATTTTTAGTAATCAGAATTTTCTATTAGATGAACACACTATAATTCATTTGACCAACATGATTACTTATCTGCCAGCAATTACAATATTTCTTTTCCTATATTTAAATAATCTTAGTACACTTATTAGTCACTTACTGAAGATAAATTCAACAAGTAAATTTGTTGGAGCAAAGGGTGAACAAAACTTAAATTTTGATGGAGTTTGTCAAAGAGGTTGCACTGATTTACATGCCCTCCAGATCCGGAGATTACTCATTTTGCTTTATCTTTGCTGATACCAGTTTTTAAAAATATCTATCTTAATTTCTTTTCTAAACTAACAGTCAAAAATGATTTATAATTTGACTGCTTTCTTTTATAGAAAGTTTGAACAACTTTTCATATGTATATTGCCTATTTGTATCTCTTCTCCTGAAGTCTCACAGTGAATCATTAATGCAAATTTTGCCTAGGCAATTCTGAAATTTAATTTTAAAAAGTCACACATAAGTGGTACACAAATCTGGCTTTACAGAATAGCATAACTGCATACCAGTGAAACATATGGCTAGACCAGAGTTGCACCTGATTGCCCTATAAACTCTGTTTTGAATCAGTTACTTACAAATTAGCTTATTTCATTCACACGTCTTCACCACTAGCTTGACAAGCAATTTTTAAAGAGAAGAAATGTGTGACTCTATTGTCAACTTTTTTTTTAAGTATTTCACAGTTGAAGGCATCCCCCTCAGTATTTTTATAAAGGTTTTTGACTACATTTTCCTTTATAATGTTCATAGAGCTATCTCTCATCTCTGATTCCCATTTCCTGAGTAACATTAGTAGCCAAATTGACACAGAGTCCCTAAAGCCAGAGTAACATCTTTTCCTATCTCTCAAGCTGGAGTCAGAGACACTAAGAAGAGATGTATTATTTCCATGTCATCTGAGTGATAGCTAGCACTGCTCACACTCACCTAGCTACGTGAACTTCTAGGGACTGCCATTGAACCTATTTCCTCCATACAACAAATGTTGAAATGACATTGTGCAAGCCACCCTCCAGACAAGGTCCTAATGGTTCCTGGATGCCTCCTACTTAGCCAATAGCTAGAATATTTATATCTTTTAGAGGGTAGCAACTATTCATAGTCAGGACTTTTGAACCACTAACATCATCTATTTTAGTTTCAACCATTTAAAAATAATTCTGCCTCATCTGAGGAAGGGAACAAAAAGAGAGCATCCTTATGGGGGCAGAGCCCTGCACAACTTCTGTTATTAGTCTGTCTCTTTTCTCCCCAGACAGAAGCAAGACTGTTTCTTCCCAGTCTAGAAAGCCCTGAGAAAATCAGAATTCATAGAGGAAAATCCCATTCGCTTGACATTGTTGTTTGGTCATTACCTTAAGGCTCTAACCCCAGCTTAATTGCCTCCTGGGGCTCCTTTGTTTTAACGGGGGGGGGGAGGGGAGGAGGGCAATCGTGTAGAAGGATCTACTTACTCTCTGCAAAAATCTCATCTAACTAGAAGACGCAGGTTTTAGCAGACATCTTTATCTGAAACCAAGTGAATGTCTATTCCAAGGTTTGCTTCCCATTCACATCCCCTGTGAAAAGGAAAGTAAGAAGACTTACTACATTGTATACATTCTGTTAAAATTTGGTATTTAAAGTACAGTTTCTACTCCATGTCTATTTTTCTTTTCTCTACTTATTTATGTTGAGGCAAATGTCTATCTTGGTTGGATGTATTTACTTTTCACCTGAAATTCAATGTCAGTACAATGGAATTTATGTTCCAAAGTTTTATTCTACCTTTTTTCTCAAAGCTAGAGAATGGAAATTCACCATGGAAAAAAAGTTGGATAATAAAATTGTGAATAATTACTTTCCTTCTCATCAGAAATAAGCTTTGTAAACAACAATTACTTAACTGAAATTAACTTAAATATAAAAATCCATTAGCTTGGATTCTTCATTGAATTGTCTAGCCATTTCATGAGCAATGTTGCTTTAGAGAAGGAGGAAAAGAAGAGTTTCTCCATCATATGAAGAAAAGCCTGATTCCTGAGTTCTTCTAAGAACATGAATGTTCATTTTGACTTCATGGAATGCTATACTGTGCCTGTTTATTCATGTGGCTTAGCTTAATTGCTAATTCAGTGTTGTTTCTGAGGTACTTAAAATTCAGTAATGAAGACTCACATAATGAAGTATTATGTAGACTAATTAATGAGTATATAATGCCACGTAAAGTTATTGCAAATGCCAACTGTTATCATCATACGTGTCAGACTTAATTTTGTTTCTGAATCCACTGAGCTGAGTACCTCGTTCCATATTCACCGCTTCATTTAGTATGGCAACAGCCTGCAGTTCTTCCCCACTTTCTCAAGGTAGAAACCTTCTATTTAGAAGAAAATCAGAAAGACAATCTGGACTTTGAGAAAGGAAAACTATGTATTTGATTTCAAACAGCGATGTCATTAACCAGCTCTCTGATCTTGCCTAACGTTTTTGAAACTCAGTGTCATGAGTTTTAAAATGAGAATGGTAATATTCTCCTATTCAACAAATATTGCCAAAGTATGTGTTGTGTTCCAACTCCTGAGGTAGACATGGAGGTACAACAGTAGACACAACACACCCCATTCCTCAAGAATATGAATGAGAGGTGGATTGTGTTAGGCGCCATGATGAAGACAATAACTAGTTATTACAGAAGCATTTTAGGGGCACCTGAGTGGCTCAGTTGGTTGGGCGTCTGACTTCGGCTCAGGTCATGATCTCATGGTTTGTGAGTTCAAGGCTGCATTGGGCTTTCTGCTGTCAGCATGGAGCCCCCACTTCAATTCTTTATCACCCTCTCTCTTTGCCTCTCCCCCATCTGGTTCTCTTTCTCTCTCTCAAAATAAATAAAGAAACATTTTTTAAAAAGAAGATTTTAAAGGATCAACTCATAACATTGTGGAGAAATTAAGTTAAATATTGTTTATAGAGAAACTAGCACAATGCCTAGCACATACCAGCTACTAGGAAATATTCATTTGTCCTTTTTTTATTTTATTTTTTTTATTTTTTTTTAATTTCTAGGAGAGAGAGAGAGAGAGAGGAGAGACAGCATGAGCAGGGGAGGGTCAGAGAGAGAGAGAGAGATACAGACTCTGAAATAGGCTCCAGGCTCTGAGCTGGCAGTCAGCACAGAGCCCGACACAGGGCTCGAACCCACGAACCGCGAGATCATGACCTAAGCGAATGTCGGACGCTTAACCGACTAAGCCACCCAGGCGCCCCTGTCCTTTTTTTAAAGCTATGTAGTGTTACCCAGAAAAAAATGGCACTACATATCAAATATTGACTGTGTCCAAGTTCATATGGTAGTTTAGCCATTACAAACAATGGTTCTTTAAAAGAGAGATTTGCCGTCTCTACCACTGAAAACCCTTTTATGCTTCATTAATTTAGCATGAGAGAAAAAAATTTTCCAAACTGTTTGATCGGGTTATCTCTCAGGTATAGGAACAGTGAAGAATTTAACTTCACACTTTAAGTATTAAGAACACTTAATATTCTTGACTTTTGGTAACAAATATGTTATCATTATACATTTTTAAAAATCTTTTTATGAGAGAGAGAGAGATAAAATGTGTACAAGTAGAAGTGAGGCAGAGAGGGAGAGAGAATCTCAAACAAGCTCCTTGCGCAGCACAGAGCCCCAGGCGGAGCTCCATTTCACTACTGTGAGATCATGACCTGAGCCTATATCAAGAGTGGGAAACTTCACTGAGTGAGCCGCCAGGCACCCCCATCTTAATCATTTTTAAGTGTACAGTTCAAGTGTTAAGTATATTCTCATTGTTGTATGTCATTGTTCTATGACCTATCACCAGGACACTTTCATCCATAAAACTGAAACTCTGTACTCATGAAACAACTCCCATCCCCCCATCCCTCATTCCTTAGAAACCACCATTCTATTTTTTGTTTCTATGAACTTGATTACTCTAAACATCTCATATAAGCAAAATCACACAGTATTTGTCTTTTTGTAACTGGCTTATTTTACTTAGCATTATGTCCTAAAGTTTCATCCACATAGCATGTGTCAGAATTTTCTTCCATCATTTTTAATAGAGATAACCTTTTCTTTTAATTTTTAATTTTTTTCAGTAAAAAGTGTATATACTTGAGGCACCTGGGTCGCTCAGTCAGTTAAGCATCTGACTTCAGTTCAGGTGATAATTTCGCAGTTCATGTGTTCAAGCCCTGCATCAAGCTCTGTACTGACAGCTCAGAGCCTGGAGCCTGCTTTGGATTGTGTTTGTGTGTGTGTGTTTGTACATGTGTGTGTGTCTCTCTCTCTGCCCCTCTCTGGCTCATGCTCTGTCTCTCTCTGTCTCTTGAAAATGAATAAACGTTAAAAAATTTGTATATACTTAAGGTGTACAACAAGATTTAATATACATATATATGTATGTAGCAAAATGATTACTATAGTCTAATTAACATATCTTCTCCTCAAAGTTACCATTGTGTGTGTGTGTGTGTGTGTGTGTGTGTATTGCAGGTACCCGAAATCTACTCTCAGCAAATTTCCAGTATTAAATACAGTATTTTTTTTTTAAGTTTATTTGTTTATTTGGAGAGAGAGAGAGAGCATGAGCAGGGAGGGGCAGTGAGAGAGAATCCCAAGTAGGCTCTGAGCTGTAAGACCAGATTCTAATACAGTGCTTGAACCCACAAACCTGAAGATTATGACCTGAGCCAAAATCAAGAGTTGGACATTTAACTGACTGAGCCACCCAGGCACCGCTCAATACAGTATTATTAACTATAGACATCATGCTATACACTAGATCTTTAGACTTATTCAGCTTACATAACTGCAACTCTGTATCTTTTGAGCAAGCTCTCCATTTCCTGAACTCTCCTACCACTGGTAATCAACCATTCTACTCTCCACATTTATATCTGTGGCTACTTTAGATTCCACATATTAATGAAACCATGCATTTTTTTCTTCCTATATCTGCTTATTTCACTGAAAATAATATTCTCCAGGTTCATGCATGTTGCTACAAATGGCAATATCTCCTTTTCTAAGACTGAATGATTATATAATATATATATATATACATATACATATATAGATTTCTTTATCCCTCAGCCATTGTGACTCATGCTACAGGAAACATGAAAGCACAGATATATCTTCAAGGCACTGATTTCATTTCCATGGAATATCTACACAAAAGAGGAGTTGCTGGATCATACTACAGTTCTATTTTTAGTTTTGATGAGCCTCTATAATATTTCTTTTATTTTTTAATGTTTATTTATTTTTGAAAGAGAGAGAGAGAGAGGACACAGAGCCTGACACGGGGCCCAAACCCTCAGCTCACAAGATCATGACCTGAGCCAAAGTCAGACACTCAAATGACTGAGCCACCCAGGTGCCCCCAACCTCTATGTTACTTTTAATAATAGCTGTACCAATGTACATTTCCACCAACAGTGTGCAAGTGTTCCCTTTTCTTTACACCTTTGCCAAAATTTAACTTATCTTTTAGATAAGTCATCCCAATGGATGTGAGGCAATATCTCATTGTGGTTTTATGTTTAACTGATGATTAGTGATGTTGAGCACCTTCTCATATGCTTGTTGACCAGTTATATGTCTTCTTTGGAAGAATTTCCTTTCTTTTTAAGGCTGAATAATATTCCATTTATTTATTATAAATAAATATTAATAATTAATAATACAATAAGACCTAGCAATTCCACTTCTAGTATTTACCCAAGAAAAAAATTAATGTATGTATGCTCAACACTCCATTATATGGAATATTTAGAAGAATTAATTAATAAAATTGGGCCAGAGAGAGCAGGAGATAGGGTTGGTAAGTTATTAAATAAAGAAATTAGGACCACCTAGGTGGCTCACTGGGTTAAGCATTTGACCCTTGATTTCAGCTCAAGTCATGATCTTGTGGTTTGTGAGTTCAAACCCCATATTGGGTTATGCACTGACACTGCAGAACCTGCTGAGAGTTCTCTCTCTCAACTTCTCTCTGCCCCTCCCCTGCTTATGCTATCTCAAAACAAGTAAATAAACTTTAAAAAATAAATTAGAGGGTCGCCTGGGTGACTCCATTAGTTGAGCATCCAACTTTGGCTCAGGTCATGATCTCACAGTCCATGAGTTCAAGCCCCACTTCCAGCTGAGAGCTGGAGCCTGGAGCCTGCTTTGGATTCTGTGTCTCCCTCTCTCTCTGTCTCTCCTCTGCTTGTACTCTGTCTCTCCCTGTCTCAAAAATAAATAAATGTTAAAAATTGTAAAAAAACAAATTAGAGGTATCTGCATATTATTTGGTATTAATGGAGCCAAATAACAGAAGAATTTAAACAGAAGCATTTAAAAATATTGCCCCTGGGAAATGAGATTGAAGGCAGAACAGAGTGGGACAGAAAACAGGAATTTTTTTAATTATGCGCTCATTATTATTTGAGTATTTTTTATCCAGTCAATATATTTTGATTAAGAACGTTAAAATCAAGAAAATTTAATGTTTCTCAAAAGTAATATCTAATTATATATTACTTTTTCCAAACTGAATCTCATCAGTAAACCAAATTTGAGAATATATCTATCCTTATATCTATAAAAGATTTTATTTTTAAGTAATCTGTACACCCAACATGGGACTCAAACTCTCAACTCTGAGATGAAGAGTTCCATGCTCCACCCAACTGAGCCAGCCCGGTGCCCCAAGGATATACTTTTTCAGTGATAAATAAATTATACACATTTAGTTTTAAGCTGCACCCGAGACATAAATTAGCTATCATAATTATTTATGAGGGCATCTATGTATTTAAACTTGTACTAGGCACCATACAGTGGAATAATTATTGAATCAGAAGTAATCCCTTCAAGGAACTCAGTTTTTGGGCAAGAGAATATTTTAGGCAAGTATAGGAATCCTTGCTGAGCTACATTCTCAACCAAGGTGACTGATGTCAAGGAAGAACAAACTTCCTCTTAACCTGGAAGGATAAGTGAGGGAAGTTTCTTTCCCCATCAAAAAAGCCAAGACCCAAAGAGAAGGAAAATGGGTTCCAGGTGAGAATGCTCTAAGGGAGTTTTATATGACACAAAGGAAAGCAGAACACATTTATTTTCCTTTCCTCCCAGCTGTTCTAATGGCAAAAAGTGCTGCTGTCCTACCCATATGCATCTGCTTGCAGACTGGCATCTGCAGATGATTGCCTCCAGGTGTTTGCCTGAAGGAAGAGCCTGAAAGTCAGTGTGAGCTGGAAGCCTGGCCTCCAGCAGCAGATGTGGGCCTGCAGGTTTCTGTAGACCTCTGCAGATATATTTTGAGAAATAAAGTCAAGATCAAGTTCTAAAAAAAACAGGGATGGCATAAATTAAGAACTTGGGAAATTACCTTCAGGACATTTTCTTTTTACATATTTAGTGCTTTTTTTGGTATAAAGCTTTTGTGTGATTCATGAATAAACACCTTGGGTTCTATTTCTCCTCAAAGAGGAAACAGTCTGCCCCTTACACCAGGCAGTTTCTATTTGCTATGACAAACTGGTCTAGATGCTAAGAACGTAGATTCCAAAGGGGCAAAATCCACATGCAATGAAGCAACTGTGGCAAGCTCAAAGACTGGATAGTGATAGGGAGCTCTATGATGTATTTCTCCATTAGGAACTTGCCCTTTCAGTTTAAAAAAAAAAAAAGAAACAAACAACAACAACAAAAACATGCTGTTCAAAAAGCAGAAGGAAAAAACCAAATGTCATATTTACAAATATCTGAGTCAGCTTCCTTCTTAAAAAATATTTCTCCAAAGACCACTCCTGAAATGGCCTGGATTAAGCTGGAGAAAATAAAGTTGAATAGATTATTACATTTTCTATTAAATAGAGATGAATGACATTTATCTGTGCATCCTGGTTGCCCCCATGAGGGTGCTTTTCTACTGCCTTTCTATTTTGTCACATGTTCTCGTAGAATTAATTAATCAAAAATCACAGTGGTAGTCGAACTCTTACTTTGTTTCAGAATATTAATTATATGTCTGTATGCTCATTGCCACACACTTTAAAACAAAATAAAGCAAACTCTCACAAAAGAATTAAAGACATGTTTCTGGTTTTGTGCTTCTTTCCTAATAAGCTTTGGATGTGTTTGATATTTAGTTCCAGATATTAGTTATTTTTTCATTTCTTTATTTGCCATTTGTTGAGTATGAATCTCACTAGTAGTAGCAGGATAAAGTTCAAAACAAAACAGATGCTGATTCTGACCTCAAAAATCTTAAGATCTGAATAGGAACAATACAAAAATTATAACCATAATGTAAGCTAGAATACAAATAAAAGAGATGTTAATGAAACATTAAGAGGTGAGGGATGGGAGATGTTACCTCCACTTAGAAAAAGCCATAGGTTTCATGAGGAAATTAGCATTTAGACTTGGTCTTGAAGACGGGTAGGATTTACAGAGATGAATATGACAGAGGAACAACGTAATAGGCAGAGTCAAAGCTTAATATATGTCTCCATATTTTATTTTACTTGTTTTGTTTGCAAAATACCCAAAATAAGCAGAAAGAGTAGGTTACAAATTTTATGTAATTAACCATGGGCAAAAGGAGGAACTCACATAAATGTTCTCTAAAACTCTAATTTGTTTCAGTAAAAATATACAATGTGCTTATATACAGCATTTTATTAGAAGTCCTAGCTAACACAAAAAGACAAGAAGATATAAGAGGTGTAAGAATTTTAAAAACAAGTCACTATTCATGTATGATATGATTCTCTATCGGGACCATCCAAGAGTAACTACAGACCAACATACAAAAATGAATAATATATTTTATAGCAACAAAAACTTAAGTAGTGCTAATAAGTCAAGTATATTAGGTACTATATTCTAGGCATATATTTTCTCAATTACTCTTCACAACAAACCTACTGAAGTAGCTAAGTAAATAAGCAAATTGAGACATACCTAGTATGTCGTAAAGCTAGGATTTGAACTCAAACCTTTGGATCCAGAACCCAGACTCTTTAAACCCTATCTATTCCATACTAGGGAAAAATCCCATTAATGGTATCAGTATAATCAATAAGATTGTTAGATATAAGTCCATCAAAAGAAAAATGAGGTCTGTATACAAAAAGATCATCAAATTTTAAGGAAGGGCATAAGAAAGCCTTTAAAAACTGGAGAGGTATACAATGCTCTGAGTTAAGAAACCAGTACCATAAAGGTGCCATTTTCTCAATAACTGAATTATGGATTCAGTGCAAATCCCATCAAAATACTAACAAGTTTCAATTTGATATGCTCATCTTAAAATTCATATGAAAGAGAAAATAGCCAAGAATGACCAATACAAAAATGTAGAATTTGCTCTAGTATGTATTCAGTCATACTATAATAACATATTAACTAAAATGATGTGGCATTTTATTTTTTTATGTTTATTTATTTTTGAGAGCAATAGAAACAGAGTCTGAGAAGTGGAGGGACAGAGAGAGAGGGAGACACAGAATCTGAAGCAGACTCCAGGCTCCTAGCTGTCAGTACAGAGCCTGAAGCAGAGCTGGAACCTACAAACCATGAAAACATGACCTAAGCTGACACTTAACCAACTGAGTCCCCCAGGCACCCCAAGATCTTATTTTTAAGGAATCTTTACACCCAAGATGGGATTTGAACTTACAACCCCGAGATCAAAAGTCACATGCACCCCCAACTGAGCCAGCCAGGTGTCCCAAGAATTTTAACTACTTTTAAAAATGATTTGAAGCAAGGGTGCCTGGGTGGATTAGTCAGTTGAGTGACCAACTCTTGATTCTGCCTCAGATCGTGATCCCAGGGTGGTGGGATGGAGCCCTGCATTCTCTCTCTGAAATAAAATAAAATAATGATTTGAAGCAAATGGCAAACTGTCAACCTCTGTTATATGTACATGTTGGCTACATGCATGTTTGTTATACTATTTCCACACAGTTCTGTAACTTTGAGAAAACAATATTTTTTAAAGTTCAGTGATGATTTTCTAAAACCAATATATTTCAGTTTTTCATATACTCTAATTATTCCAGTGAATGTACTTGCATCTTCAGGTAATACAGCCCAGGGAGCATAAATAATGAAATTCAATCCCTGTCCTCAGAAATTCGCAGTGTGTTTAAAGAGTTATACATGTAAAGAAAAAAAAGACAATTATGTGACAGGAAGTTCCCACAAGTAATAAAAACAAAAAGAAACTTAGGAGTGAACTAAATATATATTACCTATATCTTTTCTTTATTTGTCTTTACAGGAAAAATATATATCTATTATCTAACCCCATAATTTTAAATACTCTCTACCTCTTTTTGTATGTACAGCCTAATTACTGACTCCTTTGGAAAGTCTGGTACCATTGGCATTCAGGATGTTCACATTATTTTTTCTGCACTCACATTTTTGTTTGACTGGGCCAAACCAGACTCACTAGGAGCAAGACAGATGATTTGCAAAATAGTGAGTCATTTCCATGTGTATGAGCAATAAGGGATTACTTTTTATAATTCAACAGTAGTCTCTTTCTCCGACTAAAATGATAAATGATAGCGACCATACTTCAAAGCACCACTTCAGTTATTCATTGGTCATTCCCTTTTCAAGTAAGCTCAAAACGGAGACAAATATTTTTAAAGACAACGTAATGTGCATTTGTAGAATATATCAAATTATAACTGGGGAAGGAGGCAAATAAATTATTTGAAAGAATTTGGCAAAATAATTTATTTTTCCAAGTATGAGTGGGTGTTGGTGGGAATAAAGGATTGCAGAGAAACATTCTAGAAAGAAAGAAAAGAAATAAAAACTAAAAAGAGAAAATTGATGACAACTAAATTAAGAACACTGAACAGGATTTTAGAAATAGATGCAGACAATTGTTATAAAGTATGGGGTCTAAATAAATGTATCGCTTGCATGGTAGCTATTGAAACTGCTCCTCAGAAACTAAAAAGTTAATTTTTGAAATCATGATACTGTGGAACAGGATACACACAGGTTTTCTGTCAACAGTTATCTTAATAACCAAGACATGCCTCAATATAGAGTAAGTTTATTGCTTTGAAATTTAAAAATATGTTTATAACAGAGTTTGGCTCCAACAAAGTACATATTGATGTTTCTAGAGTGCAAAATAAATCTAGGATTTAAAACTACTGCATAAGGCAAATTACATACTTAGTTTACTAAACCACACCTTTCACAATTTACTTTGTAAGCAAAAAAAAAAACAAAAAAAAACCTGAGTATATTTTTAAATGTTAACACTGGCTAGAATTTTTACCTGGCTTTTGGTAAAAAATTGCCATTACTAAAATTTCTCTATAAGTACATTTATGGAAGCATGAAACATATTCCAAAAACTAAGATAGAAAAGTAGTTAAGTGATAAACTTAGAAACTGATTCTTGATATTTGACTTCTCAAATTAGAAGAGACCTCCAAACATTGAAAAGAAAATACGTAATATTCCAGTATTGAATACTGTTATGATCCCTTCCCTCCTTCACTTCTTGTCGCAGTGTGTTACAAAACAACAAACGGGCACCTAGGCAATCAGTCAGTTGAGCATCTGACTTCCTCTCAGGTCATGATCTTGGCGGTTCATGGGTTCAAGCCCTCCATCAAGCTCTGTGCTGTTAGCTCAGGGCCTGCTTCATATCCTCAGTCCCCCTCTCTTTCTGCCCCTCCCCCACTTGCTCACGCTCTCTCTCTCTCTCTCTCTCTCTCTCTCAAAGTAAATAAATAAATTTTAAGAACCACCACCACAACAGACTTTCCTATGCTGGAGGGACACAGGCCATTTCAACAGGTCCTATCTCCAGGGCTCTAGCATGAATCTCGGCGTGAGGAAGGGAATGGAACAAAATAAGGAAGAACTTTCTACATTCAAA
Source organism: Crocuta crocuta (assembly GCF_008692635.1). Lineage (NCBI taxonomy): Eukaryota > Metazoa > Chordata > Mammalia > Carnivora > Hyaenidae > Crocuta > Crocuta crocuta. The sequence continues at coordinate 1,575,182 of NW_027530356.1, read as the reverse complement.
ACTACATTTTGCAGCCTCAGCCAACCACTGTCCTTAGATGGAGGGAACACTCTCTTCCCGAGAGATGTTGTAATTCCCTAGGAGAGAAATATCCCAGAGGACCTGTCTTTCTGAAACTTGTAGCTGGTCCAAACACAGCTGAACTTAATGGAATCTGTGCCCCACAGCTACAGAAGAGAGAAGATAGAATAAAGTAAAGATGGGTACAGAGTTCAAGCTGGGGAAAGAAGAAGCAGGTCAAATACCTCCACACAAAATACTAAAATCAGTCGAGTTTCTTAAATATGAAAAATTAAAATGCTGCCTCAATTTTTATTTGCCTTCTGCCTACTGAAACACATGATTTCTATGAGTTTTGATTATTTTTTTCCTCCCTAAGTCTCTGCTTTCCAACCAGAAAAAAAAAAAAACTACTTGGCATAATCGTAAAATCTATATAATAAAATGTATGCTCATTAAATAAATACTCAGGAAGAAAGATACAATTTCTGTATGAAAAAAAGCTTAATATTTCACATTCCATGTGAAACTTAAAATCTTTGACAAATACAAACTATATACAATATTTAGATTTTTTAAAAGATTTTGTTTCCTTACCAAAGAATCTTTTTGGATTTTTGTTTAACTGTGTGCCTATGGGATTTGATGTAATGCAGTGTTTCTCAGCTTTGACAATGTTGAAACTGGGGGCTGTGTAATTGTTTGTTGTCTTAAGGTCCACTTTTTTCCCAAAAAATGACCTAAAATCTCAGAAGGGAGGGGAAAAATAGATGGAAAGGAAGATCTACTGACTTTATATAAGAGTATGACAGGAAGGCAAGTGGGTGGTCCTGTACAATGTAGGATGTTGAGTGGCATCCCTGGCCTTTTCCCCTTGATGTTAGTAGCACCTCTCATTCCTCCACACACCCACCCACCCCTCCATTGTAAGAAGCAAAATGTCTCCCAACATGTCAAATGTCCCCTGAGGGGAAAAACTACTCCTAATTGAGAATCACTGATGCAATGCTTTGTCAAAGATAGAGCAACAAAGATTTACTGTGTGTAAAATATACAAAGCTGTCAATTATGAGCTATCAAATTGTGAAAACGTTGTGCTTGCTTTTGAGGAAGTTACGATGCATGTGGAGTTCCAAAATTTACTTGCATTACCATCGAAAGAGTAGAAGATTATAAATACAAATCCAAAGCTACATAAATATTATCACATATATACATACATATATATAGTCCTCCAAGGAATGACTGAGATGATCCCAGTTCTGCAAGTTTATTTTTTTTAATGTCTATTTTTTATGAGAGAGAGAGAGCAGGGAAGGGGCAGAGAGAGGGAATCTCAAGCAGCTCTGTGCTGCCAGCGTTGAGACTGATGCAGGGCTCGAACCCACTAATGGTGAGATCAGGACCTGAGCTGAAACCAAGAGTCCGATGCCTAACTGAATGAGTCACCCAGGCATCCCTCACCCACAGTTCTACAAATTTAAAAATGAAAGGAACTGCAATGAAAGAATGAAGAAAAGCTTTATGGAATAGTTCAATTTCAGCTGCATCTTCAAGGTTGGCTTTGGAGAGAAATCACTGGGTAAAAAACATCTGGCCCATCTCTGGAAAGGCACAGGTAATGTGATTCTAGAAAAGAAGGGGGATTATTTAAAAAATAATTTGAAGAAATTCTCTTTCCATTTTTTAAAAAGAATTTATGCTTGGTTCGTTTGGAAAATTAAAAAAAATATTTCTCTATAATTACTGACATTCATTTATCTTTCAAATTTTAATCATACAATGTTTAGAGTCTGAAATAATATTTTGTAGTTTATAAACCTTAAACTGTAGATTTGGGGGCTTACCAAAAAACAGGCTAACAAATTAATATATTGAATAGTTATCAAGATAGAACATAGCATAAAGTCTCTGGTAGTTTGGTTTTTATTTTCCATAGGTAGAACTCATATTTCACACATCAATTCCTTTTTTTTTTAGGTAAGCTCTACACCTGATGTGAAGTTCAAACACATGATCTCAACATCAAGAGTCTCATGCTCTCCCAACTGAGCCCCAGGCACCCCTATACATATCAATTCTTAATCTGTTTTGATTTTTCAGAATTTTTGTAACTCTCTGAATAGTACTATTCTCAACTTTATATTAAATAATAAATAAATGTCAGCAATTAAGACAAACCAAAATGAATAAACTATAATAGAAAGATTTTCCATCATTTGTCCTTAATAGCTACCATTAATTGAGCCCTTAAGGCTAGGCATTATACTAAAGACCTTACAATCACTTTCTACATCTTCTATTTTCATACATAACAAGTATAAAGACATGACATTTTTAAATCAAGTGAACCTAATATGCAGACCTCTACATGAAGAAAAGTTAGTTTGGAAAAACAATAACTTCTGAAAATGTGTCAATCTTTCTCTATGCTGATAGAGGAATTTAGAAATAAGCATTTAAGAAAAAACAAGAAGTTTAGGAAAATATTATCTAGTAAATTTTCTCAAGTTTTAATAAATTTTAATAGATTTATACCTTCTATTTGTGTCCCTGTCCTTCCCTGCTGTATTGCCTTTTCAGTGAACTTCAAAATATGCTACAATTTTTTTTTAATTTGCACATATACTAAAGCAGACTTTGTTTTATCTGGAATAATTAAGTAACTCAAAAGTTTATTTTTAAAAAGCAGAAAAAAAGACTGAGACTCTAGTAATTTAAAATCTTTATCTGTTTTAAAGAACCAATAGCTAAAAACTCAAACAGTATCTTAGAATTTAAATCTTACACAGTTGGATTAACATATATAAAATGATGCATTATAGCCTGTAAATATTGTCAACAGTCTTATTATCTGCTCAGTCTCTCAATTTTAATATGGCAAAAACAACTGCCAAAAGGGGGCAAATTATGTCTGTCCTTGCTAAATGCAAAACATCTACTAAAAAGAGTTGGCAGTAAGCAATAATTTTGATCAATTTACATAATAAATTCAGGGAGAGATGGGAACATGCTGACAAGCATTATCCCAATCTTATAAACTTGGATTTATGGTTCTAGGTTTATTTTTTATTTGAGAATATTCCTCCTCGAAAGCAAGGAGATAGTACAATAACCTTAGAAGGTCCAGTTTGTATATGTAACTTAAAATACTAGTTACATGGAATGTTTGATAAAAATTTATTCAGAGAGGGAACTAACATTTTAAAATATGCTGTAGAATAAAGGAGTGGATTGTACGTTACCATACACTTTTCGATAACTAAAAAATTCACCATTATTGTCCATGAAATTTTAAATTTTAGAATAAGTGACTGCTTATGATTGTATAATTATAATTATTAAAGTACTAATTGTTTATTCAGAAAATTTAAAGTTAACTTTGCGGTTGCTTACTTCATTTTTAATGAACAAATAAATCACTCCAAGCTTTAAAAAGTTTTGGGTATTTGATACCAAACTCATTGACCCTCCATTATTATTTTCCAATTATAACTGGAAATTAGCAACGATTGTGTTAGACATGTATAAAATGTTTCATGTAAAATGCTGTCGTACTGTTGCATCTTTATTCAACATCAACTTCCAGATGGGAACTATTTTTCATGGTTCATAAAGCCAAATCCAGCTGCTACATTTGGACCTACATAAGGAATCCACATTTTATTGCCTTCTCAGTGCATATAAAACAATTACTGTTGTTTCTTTAGCCGTGGTGCAACTCACTCTTCTCAGTGCAAATGAGATATCCAAAAAGAACTTTTAACGTCTTTATAGTTGATTACTTAGCAGTGCTATGCGTAATAGGATCCTGGTTTTACAAGGTTTTCTAGATTTCTAAGCTAGCTTAAACAAAAACAATCTTCAACGGTAACCATCGATTGAGTGAATTACCAAAAGTGTTCATACAATTTCCTATTAAAATCCACAATGGTTATTAAATACTTCTGTAATCTTAGCTTTATTAAGAGACAGGAAAGGCACAGTTTCCTTTCCCTCCTCACTCAGCTAATCTGGTTCTTTGATGGTCATGCGTTTGGAATAACCATGGGGTTTCCACCAGAGCATAGTCTTCTCACAGCTAAATGGAATTAACCCTGTCAAGCCTTAAAAGAAGAAAGAAAGAAAGAAAGAAAGAAAGAAAGAAAGAAAGAAAGAAAGAAAGAAAGAAAGAAAGAAAGAAAGAAAGAAAGAAAGAAAGAAAGGAAGGAAGGAAGGAAGAAAGAGAAAGAAAGAAAGAGAAAGAAAGAAAAGGAAAGCATTTCATTGTTAGAATAGAAATACATTTGGAAATGTATTGTGACTGAATAGCAGTTGCATTAAAATACAGTCAATTTGTGCATAGGATATTTCTGGTAGGGCCACCAATGACAAAGAAACACCAATTTAAGAAAATGCATTTACTCACTTTGCAAAATTACCTGTGCTTATGCTTACTTACTATCTATAGATGTCAAATGTTTGGTATCTTCTCAATTAAGGTCATTAAATAGTTTTTAGATTCTGAATTAACATCCGCTACTCTTTTTAGCCAAAAGACCTAAAACCCCAGAAAGGGGGGAAAAAGATGGAAAAGTGAGTTAATGTAAGAGTATGACAAGGAGGCAAGTTTTCTATGAATTGGGAAGCACAGACTATAGTAAACGGCTGGCTAATCCCCATCCTGCTGAGCGGTTGCCCCAGAGGGCTGATATAGCACCAAAGCCTCTTACGCATACTGAAACAAAGCTTATTTCAAGCCGAATTCAGCTCCTAAAGCCACCATACTGCTCCATGAAAACCTCTAGTTGCACTGCCTCTGTATTTTTGTTTCCTGCTGTTTATATTTACTTGTTCCCAAAGCCACAATAACTACAAAAACAAATACTTGTTATGCAATGCTTTGTATCGATGCAGGTAAAGTGCTCTGCTCCTTTTATTTTTTTCAACTTGTACATAGCTTGTGCAGATAGGTTTTTAATACATTGCGAGATTAATTTGGTAATTATAAACCAGTTTAGAAACACTCGTTAAACAACAGGTCATATAGTCACCATTTTTATTCCAGAATAATTCTGTTCTGACCCTTGAGCAAAGATGAGCAAATGTGTATTCAGAAAGAAATGTATTTGAATCGTCCACTTCCTTTGCCTTGTCAGGTCCCAATTGATATTCTGTTTGGATTTTTACTGCAATCTTTTTGACCTTTGGCAAGGGATTGTGCTGACTTATCTGATTTAAATGTTTGCAACAAGCTTTTAAGTTATTTTTTTAAATTGGGCTAAATAGAATGTAGGTGATTTCAGGAAGCTATTTCTATTTTTAAGTCAATTCTATTCATTCTTCATAAAAATAGGATTATACCCATTGTGGCTGCATAAATACATAGCCTGGAGAAGTGTTCGTAGTTTCTCTAGTACAAGAATGTCACTGAAATCCTCTAATGTAATCTGACAGAGGTAACAGAGTACCTTTTTATAAAAGGAAAACAAATAAAGAAGATTAACTTAAATGTAATCATATGTAAATTTCAAAAATGGAAAAATGGACTTTATTATTTAAGGTTAATATAAACACTAAGAATAACTGGGTGGTGAATGTATTACATTTCATTTTAAAACTCTGTACTCAAAAGAAACTTTGGAAAGCAAAAGGAAAATAATATTCCTTCTATTAGGATGAGATCTAGATTCCTTCACAGTTTATCTTGCTATCTATACTAAAATTAGATTGTTCAAAACTGGAAAACATGTAATTGAATGTTAATTAAGCAGAAAATATTGTGTCACAAGGTTAAATTATTTCATGACTACATCACAGAGAATCTATCTAGTTATCAGGATATACATGCCTTTTTTTTTTTTCTTTTAGATATTTCTCCTTGTTTGTCCTTTATTTAAGGAATTTCTCAAATCCAGTATAGGTTGACATAAATTTAAAAATTCACCATATTCATTTCCAGAGGTGAATGTTCAGTCCTGGAGACCCAAGACAAAAAGAAACACACATAATAATTAAAACAATACTGCAATGCACATTTGTAGCCTCAATCGTGGTAGGAAGCCACAAGCTTATTTTCAGATTCTCTCTTTTCGAACCTATCATGGATAGCTTCATTTCTAGTCTTAGAGTCCCAAACACCAATATAAAATGTCAAAAATATTGAGAGACAGAAAAAAAGGTGTGAATTTATAGCCCAAAAGAATGTAAAAATATAAATGGACAAGATACTGTATGCCATTTCATTTCATTAGGTTTATAGTTTTAACCAACATATTTGGCAACCACTTATTTTATTTAAATGATTAATGTTTGTTAATTCCAGAAAGATCACACCAACCAGGAGATATTTTAAGCCATGGTTTTAGTAACTCCATCTTAAATGTCTTAAGACAAAAAAGTGAATGCTTTACTAATTGTCTTTTAAGTGAAAATAGCAATCAGTCCAGGCAAAAGAATGAAAAATAACTCAGCTAATGCAAGATTAAAAAGTGATCCCATACTTCCAGAGTGAGACTTAGAGAAATGACAGGTAACCTATTAAAGAATTGTTATTTCTCTTGAACATATTTGCAGTGGTATTGTATTATTCACATGAACACTTACATCATGATGCCCTTCCATTTTCTGTATTCATCTTTTAGCACCAAAGGGGTAAATTACTGCGGGAAAGGAAAAGACCAATGGTTCTCAACTGGGGTCCATTTTGCCCCCCAGAAGACACTAGCAATGTCTGGAGACACTTTTGGCTACCACATTTTGGGACATGAGGTGCCACTGGCATCTGGCAAGTAGAGGCCAGACATGGTCCTAAACATTCTACAGTATGCAGAGCAATCCTCTACAATGTAGAATTCTCTGGTCCCAAATGTCAATAGCGTCAAGGTAGGAAGAATAAAGCAAAACAAAAACAAAAACAAGACAAAACAAAACAAAACAAAAGAATCCTCAGTTGAGCTTTTCTTTTTCTATTCCTTCCCTCCATCCAGGAGATAAATGAACAAAACACATGATAAAATGATTGTCATCGTTCTCTCTTTCTTAATCTTATTGATGCCTCTAGTTTTCCCTTTAAAATAATTTTTCCAAATTCCAGGGCTGTTCTTGTGGATATCACTTCTGTTTGGAGCACTGCCTCTTTCTTCTGATACTTTAAATCTCAGATGCTACTTTTTTCCTCCATCTTTGGGATCAGACCCGAAGAGGAGGCAAACCCAGAAGTTTTTTGGGCCTAGTCTATGGAATAATTTATACTTTTAAAATAGGAGAAGGAAGAAAGGGAGAGGCCAGGAACAACATTCCCTTATCCCTAGAAATTGTCTGGTAAAGTAGCTTTACAAGGATGTCCCCAATAGAATGGAGCAAACTAGATGCAGATATGGTAGAAAATTCTAAACTCATATGAACTTTGTTTTCTCTCATTTAAAAACAAAGACAAGAAACACAATAATCCTCCAGCCTCACACTTACCAAACTATATTTCTTAACAATAGCTTCTCACTGGTCAAATAATATTAGCAAACACACTACTACCATCCTTACAGATTCTTCGTACACATTAATATATTAAAGATTTTGAGAAGTGATATGATAAAAGCTGTATTTTGGAGTTTTAATTAATCTAGTGTTTCTCAAACTTGACCAGAGGAATATTTTCATTGTGTTTGGTTTTATGATCTTCACTGCACCTGTTAATGTTTGGGCAGCACTAACCTAGTTTTTCTAATATGGAAAACTTTGATTTCATTTCATCTTAAAGAGCATATAAGTGTGCATATTTACATGCAGCATAAAACATACTCTTTTTAAAGATTACTAAAGAATAACTCTGAATGTTCAAAAGCTATCTAGCTAATGCCGCACATAGTAATTCCTAAAGATGTTCAAGAAGTTAAAATGCATCAGGTAATACAAAACATTCTCCAATTAAAAACATGATTTCCAGCCAAAGCCAGAAAGACTTTGAAAGTCCATCTCATTTTGTGCTCACATGAGCCTGACCAAGGAATATACAAACCAAAACAATCAAAATTCTTTCTTTCAGTTAATATTTCTATAAATGAAATGATTTTATCACTGCATAACATGTAGAACTTAAATATTGCATATTCCAAATAATATGTATATATTCTTTTCATTTCATTTTTAAAAATTAATCCCATTTCTCTATCATTCTTGCAATGTATATTAAGTATGTCCATTTGGTCTGCTTCTGAGTGAAAATAAGGGTTAGTAGAGTAATAGTCATAAAAAGCATGTAAATGCATCCAGAATTGGCCCACCTGTTTCATATATATGTAGTAGTTCCCTCCTAACAACACTGAATAGGCAGTAAGCACAATTATTATTCCCAGTTGAGAGCCCAGATTCAAGCTAATGGCACACTTTTAACTTCTGTGATAGATTTAAGTGGAATAAGCATTTTATACTTAGCAAACACTTTACAAATATCATCTCCTTTGTTTCTCATATAAAAGCAACATTTTTAAGGTAGGTACTACTCCTCTAGTTTTCCATATGGAGAAATGGAGGAAAAGAGGTAACTCGCCCAAGATCACAAAGCCAGAAGAGGAATCCAAAAGGAACATTATCCAGAGCTGCTCCTGTAAACGATGCTGCTGCGGCCTTTTAGGTCTTCTGGGAAGCACTCCAGGACCGCTCCCAGCACTCATAGGGGACAGCTAGGAAGCACTCACTAAGCTCTGAGCTGCTCGTCCTTTGTGGTTTAGCTTGGCTAAGACGTGAGAAGAGACAGTGGAGAATAACAATTATTTGGATGCCTGGAAATACTCAGCAGGTAAAAATGACCTGTACAAATAATGTATTTATTAAATAGAATACGATCTTCCCACATTTCTAGCAAGAATTTTCTTGCATAAATTAACTTTGCTGAACCTTCTTCCAGTGTTCACTGGTATTTAGTAATGTGTCACTTCTGTGCAGCTGTAATAATCATGATAGTATTAAAAAGAATAATGAAGAAAAAAGGAAGATAAAGATATAGATATAACAATATTAAATATTTTACATTGATTTTATATTAAAACAATAACAATATTTGGCTATTCAATTTCTGAAAGATGTATTTTTAATAATTAGCTTCCTAGACCTGGTACAATGAAGTAAAAATAAATAAATGCAATGGCTTTTATTTTTAGTATTTTTGTAAGAAGCCTTACAAACTGCCAAAGGAACTCCAACAGGAGATCTTATTTTTCTTGCCTTAATCTAATTCCTCACAGAAATGTTAGACTAGAAAACTATAACATATATTGGTTTACTTCTTAAGCTGCCTCCTCCTATAAGTAATATTTTGGTGACCTTAAACATTATATCAAATTATAAAACCTAGAAGAAAATAAGATGTTTAGGCTTAAAGTGAACAAAGTAAACTGGCTTAAAATGCTCCCATCTCTATATAAACTGGTTATGAATATTTTAAATTCCAGCATTCACTTGCATTCCACACTCTACCTGTCAATGTGCTTTGCTCCCTGCATATATATTAATCACAACTGTTGTATAAATTACTCTTATCACTGATGCAGTGAGAAAATCCCTAGTAGTCTCTCAACTATGGCTAAATTATTTTCTGAGGCTTAGGGTGACAAGAACAATACTAATAGATGACGTTTAGCTAATGTTTTCTTCTGCTAGGTACTTTGTTAATTTCGTTCAAGCTTTATAATTCCATTGGAAAATGAATTAATATTATTAATATCATTATCACTATTAGTGAGGAAGCTGAGGCTCCAGTCATGCAGCTAGCAGAGATGAAACTAGGAATTATAGCTAAGCATCTGAGCCTCAGAGAGTTTTTAACCACTATGTTATACTACACCCAGGAAGCACCAAGCAAAGCCTTGACCTTGGCATTTCCCTCATTTACATTTCCCTCTTTGTATTGTCAGAGCAGATCGGTTTGCCAGGGAAGTTTTAGAACTCACCAGACTTCCTGGAAGAACTTCAGACTAGGGATGCCTCAGAGACCATGCCATATCAAACCTAGCTCCCAAGAGCCATTCCAGTTTAAAGCCACATCCTAGAGCTTCCCAGGAGCTGTCTTATGGGGGAAGGAAACCATTAGTCAGTCACCTGAACATCTGTAACATTGAACATCCATTTCAAGAGCCAAAGATTTGCCCAGTACGTTTTAGGCCCTCTCTTGGGAACAGAAGGTCACCCCACTGGTTTATAAAGTTGAAAACAAGCTCTTAGTCAAGTGATGGATGTGGCTTCATTGCACAAGATGTTTCCTGAGTAATGTCATCCTGCTCTTGGATACCTTAAAACAAATTCTGAGACTCAGGCTAGCAAGCAATTTATTAACTATATTCATGCTGAACAGCAAAAGCTTAGGTGAATTGAATATATATCCTAAAGTCATATACTGGAAACTTTCTTCGATGACCATATCTTTTCAGTGAGCATAACAAGAAAAGGAAGGCTAAAGAAGAATGAGAAGTGGAAGGGAGGAAGGAAGGAAGGAATGGAGGGAGGGAGGGAGGAAGGAAAGAAGGAAGGAAGTGAGGGATGGAAAGAAGGGGAAAAGGGAGAGAGAAAAAGAAGAAAGAAGGAAATAGTCATTCGAAAAACTTTAAAACTTCAAGTCCCATAATCCTACTATAGAATTAGCTTGTATTTTATCTCTCCCATGAGCTGGAAATTTTGTCTAGCCCTGACACATTCCTGGAGTGCATAATATGTAAATGTGACCCATGAGATGAGGTGCACTATCAGATAATAAATGTGACTTTTTTTTTTAAGATGACATTTTAGTCATTTATGTGAATCTGTTTTAATGCATTTATAGAAGCTTTATAAATCTAATTAAGATATGTGAACTGAATTTTTACTTTTATATGATGCCACGATTAGAAAAGTATATTTTTCTTATAACTGAATAAAATGTATGTGGGGGTGTAGTTGTGTGTATTTTCTGCATGCAGTTTCTATCCTTTTATGTTACAAAATTCTGTAAGTTTGTGTGTTGGCCCATATTCAAGGTAGATATCTGAAATACATTAATTTAAATGTTTGTAGGTTAAATTTATATTTATAAATAAAACAGGAAGGATTATTATTTAATCAAATTCAATTTTCATATCTCTATAAATTAAAAAATGGCTCCCTTGAGTATCCTGTTACATAATAGGTATAAAAATCATTTTTAATTAATTAATATAGCATAATTCCTCCTTTTATACATCGTGTTTAACTGACAAAATACCTGGTCACTAAGTGGAATGTGATCCCAGATACTTAAAATAACTGCCTCTCTCTTCCTTTCCATGAACTAAGAAAGAATCAGGAGCCTATTATGAAAACTGAGTTTTTGTAGATGGAGCTTTTAATTTTCATGAGAAAATATAGGGATTACACTAAAGAATTATCAATACATAAATTTATACTTTAAATCCTCATTAATAAAAAATAAATGTTACCTTAAAAACTAATAATTTCTTTGTTCTTAAAGTTAGATATCCAATATCTAAGAAAACACCCTAAGTAGACCTGAAGAGTGTGAGTCTAGCAGAGAAACGTAAAGGGCAGCCAGAAGCGAGTTCACAAAAGGCCTGACAGGTCAGAGTCAGGAGTGTGGATTTTTATACGAAATACAGAAAGAGGCCATAGGATGGCTTTTATTTTTTAGGTCATATTCATTGAGATATAATTTATCTCATATCTCATGCAGATATGATTTGGGATAGAAGCTCCCCACAGACTCTCTGGTACATGTGTACAATTCTCAGAGTTACAGGAAGTCTCTTTAGAAGGATGGGTTCATTCTCTTATTTTTTTTTTTTTTGAAAGGACACTTAAAGCATTCTATGGAACTGGGGTCTCCTTTTCTCTCTGATAAATAGATATATATGTGTATGTATATAATTATTCTAAACAATAACTATATATAATAAATTTTATTACATTCAGTATTTGATGAGTATATATCCTATATCTTATATATATATATATAACCATCATATATGAGTGTTATGAAATTAACCCTTTTCATGTACATAACAGTTTGATGATTATAGACAAATAAATAAGTTGTGTAACTACCATAATCAAGAAATAGATCATTCTGTCACCCCAAAGAGTTCCCTCATGTCTTCCACCCCCTACCAGTCACTGATGGCATCTTCATCCCCATAGTTTTTCCAGGATGTCATTTAATGGAATCATGTAGCCTTTTGTGTCTTGCTTCTTTCACTTAGCATAATTCCTTTGAGATGCATCCACATTGTTAAGTGTATCAGTTGTTCATTATTGCTGAAAGAATTCCATTGTGTGAATGCACTATTTGTTTATCCATTCACTGGTTGATGAATATTTGGGTTGTTTCCAGTTTGGGTCATTATGAATAAAGCTATAGAAGCTTTTAAAGAAGGAATGACATGATCTGACATAAACCTAAAGAATCCTTCCGGCTCCCACATAAAGAATACATGTTAGTTGGAGGCCAGAGACAGGGAAGCCAGCACGGTAGTCCAGGTGACATAAGAAGGTACTTGTTCGAGTGGAGATATAGAGAAATCAATAGAATCACAATACTTACATTGAAGTATGCAGAGCATTTGCAGTAATGAAAAAGTGGGAAAAATCAAAGGTGTTTCCTTAGTTTTTGTCTGGACAAATTAGATTATTGCACACCTCTTCATTTCCAATTACCTATCTCCATATCACATTAGCGTAACCACTCCATGGGTATCAGTTAGTAAAATTAAATTTGGGACATAAAAACTTTGAAAGTATAAAATTTTCTATGAAATCGACCATCTATCATCCAGTCCACAAAAACAAATCTGTGACAGGCAGGTAACTTCTAGAGTCACGTACTGAGTCTCTACAACACTGTCTTTCAACAAAATACAATTTAAGTTCTTTTCAGAGTTATGTGTGGAACACTAAGATAAGATTAATTTGGGGAATTGTAAAGCCTGTCACACTCCCATTTTTGGTCTAAACATTGATTTAAGAAAAGTATTAGAACTGTGAGAGCCTTGCTTACACTGGGCAGCACGTCATCCTGACATTATTCCCAAGGTGGCTCCAATTCCATAGAATGAACTAAGAGTCCCCCTAGAAAAAATCAGAGATAAAAACATCCTTATAAAGTGCCTTCCTTGAACTTGGAGAATTGTACACTTGTCCTGTACCGTTTATGAGGGGCTGCCTCCCCAAATCCTCTACTTCTAATTATTAGTTTATGGACTGGATTATTTTTACTCTCTACTTAGTAATTACAGAGGTTGAAGCTGTATTTTGGTTTTTGAATATTTGGCACACATAACCATGTAAAAGTGATATCGTTTCCTCAAGTCACCTACATTTATATAGAGACAAGTTCTTCACTTTTTGCTGCGTATAATAGCCTGTGTGATTAAACTCTTAGAAAGCATTTGGGGTGAATTCTACTTTCTCTGTATCTGGAGACATATAAATATAAAATAAATTACCAGCAGTGAGGACCGACCTTTGCCTCCATCATCCCATGGGGAGATAAAAATATCCTTTTACTTAATTTTGAACCTATTTTTATACTTCTATTTTTATATTTCTGAAAAGACTTAATTCCAAAGATTCATATTTCTCCTGATTTTCAGGTTAGAGATATTTTTTTCTGTACCTCTTTTCTGCCTTTTTCTATAATAACAAAAGAATCCATAAATTGAAAAGCATATGATGATATTTGGTGAGCCTTCATAGCTTCACAGTGGCAGCCTCATTTTCAGTTACAGAATGTCTGTGTGTGAATGATGTATTAGACATGCATATGTACATTTATATACATACGCATATATATATCAGTCAATATTATGATCTGCTGTGTGAACAAATATAAATGTGTGAATATCAGTGATAGCATCAAATTTGTAAAGTATTTATTTAGCTCCTTATTTTGTTTACAGGCCTATTTTAGACTTTTACAAGGAAAACTATTGCTAGATTTTTGCACATATATGTGACTTTCTCAAGTTATGTATTTCCATGCCATATTGCCTAACTCACAACTACGATACTGAAACAGATGAACTCTTGTAATAAAAATAAAAGTCCACTGAGCTTTTGGAATAAAAAATAATAATAACCGGTATTTATTATTTTCCCCTGTTTCTTGACATTGGTTTTTAAAGCTAATGAGAATAAAAAATCTTAGGCCCTCCTCTGCTACGGGTCACCTTAGTGACAAAATTCCTTTGTTAATTTTTTATTTTATGTTAGTGTTTCATTTAGTGGGTATCTACATTGTGCCACACACTGTGTTAAGCATTAGGAATATAAACAAACATGAAATGATCCTGTCTTCCAAACCAAAGTTCATTTTTCAGTAAGGAGACATTGTACTAATAACGACTATAAGTTGGTTCAAAACTAATAATGTCAAATAACTTTACAAAAATCTATACACAATAATATATATATGCATCTATACAATGATGTGTGTGTGTATATATATGTATATGTATATATATATACACATACATACACACATGTATACTATTCCAAACTTTACCAAGATACATATCCCTGACATTTTGCATCCTTTCCTCACCAAACATTCAAAAGAGCATCCCACTGCCATTTAACAACACACACACGTTATGTACATAAAGCAGCCATTTTATAAATTTTTAACTTGGAATCTTATACTACTTTTATTACACATGATACATTTCATAAATATATCTCAGTACTCAAATTATTTTAAACTATGGCCAGCTTCCTGATTTCAGGCACTTCTTCATTCTCTCTGAGTTTCAATTGCTTATCTGTAAAGTGGGGGTATAACACCCTCCTCATAGGGTGATTATCAGGACACCTGATATTTGCTAGGACACTGTAGGTAGTGGTCCCTAGCTGACTTTAGAGCTGAGTAAATGGTGGTTATTTCCACCAGCAGTGGTGGTGTTGTCATTGCTAATCAAACTCGGCGGCAGTGTTTGTTGCCAACAATAAACAGAAGTCAGCCAGCTGGGTGGCTTGAATTCAGAATTCAGCTCTGCCATCTAACCACAATATTTCACTCTCTGGACTTTGGTATAGAAGTGAATTTGTCCTATGTAACAGTTCTGAACATTTTAATCAAACTACAATAAAATCCCTTTATCACACACACACATTAAAACACATTTGATTTCCTTCTCGATTTGTTGTAAGGCCCTGGAAATACAAAGATATATTTTTCATTTTTTCATTTTTTATAATGTTTTATTTATTTCTGAGAGAGAGAGACAGCGTGAGCAGGGGAGGGTCAGAGAGAGAGGGAGATACAGAATCCAAAACTTGCTCCAGGCTCTGAGTTAGCTGTCAGCACAGAGCCCGACGCAGGGCTTGAACCCACAAACCGTGAGATCATGACCTGAGCTGAAGTCAGACGCCCAAATGACTGAGCCACCCAGGAGCCCCTATAAAGATATATTAAACAAAGGTCTCTGTCAGAGTAAAATCTTGAAAGGAAAATACATTGGTAGCCAACTAATGACAATGCAAGGCAGAGTGTACTGTAAGAGAAATATGTACAAGCTATTATGACCAAGGAAGAAGTGACAATGTTAGAAGAAAAGTGGTTGGGACAGCCTCTGTAGGACTTTATGACCAAACCTTTGTAATAAATCATTTTCCAATATTGATTTATTGTGTTCTATATGTTATATTTGGGGGGAAATATATATCCTATATATATCCTACACATGTGCACAGACCTTTCTAAACACCGGGTGCCTTCCATGCAAGTAGGGAAGATTTTTCTCCCATCTTCTGCTAGACATCATGCAAGGGGGCTGGAAATGCAAAGGCATGTTAAGAAGAAATACATGGGTATATTAATACAGCAGGCATATGTGCCAACTGATACATATATCGGTGTGACAACTTTCTCAGAGCAATCTAACTATACCTTCCACCACTCTCCAGTTAGCCCACACTATGCTCTTCATAGAACTTAACATTAAACTGAAATTATACAATTATGTTCTTAGATTTTCTTCCTCCCTCTCCTTTCTTTCCTTTCTCCCTTTCTCACTTTCCTTCTTTCTGTGTGTGTTTCCCAAACTAGAATGTAAACTTTAGGAAGCCAGGAATTTCTCATGCTTCCCTGCTGTGTCCTCAGTGCTGGGAATCCTGCCTCGCATATAATTGGTAAGCATGAAATGTGTACTAAGTAGATAAGTAATAGATGCACACAAAAATCCATACATGTATTAGCCCCATAATCCCACAAGCACTAGCCTCATTCTTACCAGCCATTAAAGTTTTGACTTTATTGAGTTTCCACAAAACTTATGAATTCAGTTGCCAAGTATAAATGACTCAAAAATACATAACCACATGAATTTCATTAATTCTACTGATGAACATAAATGAATCTTGTCTCCTGTTTATCAGGATTCTCACATGCATTTTTTTATTTGTAAAAATACTTGTATTATTAAAGCTACAGTAAATATATCAATGGTTTATGAAATTTGTATATGGATATGAGAATATTTCTTAAAGTCTACATCACAACTAAATATCTGAATTTATGTTTTGTTTAGTGGTGGAAAAAAATCCAGTCACTCTGAAACTGTAATCGCATATTTACCCATATCTTAATTATACTGCAATAATATCAAAGCCTATAACATGAGTAGAATTTTTATCACGTCTTCAGTTTAGCTACAGTTTTTCTCACCCAGCCCCCAGGAAAATATTCATGAGGTAAAACTGGCAATACAAAAATAATTATTTGAAAAACATTATATGAGGTGAGTTGTTGCTTCTCTACTGGATGCCAGTTTAAATTGAGCTAATTTGTTTTACCAGTAGCTTAAGAAAACCCCAGCACAGTGGCACAACAATTATATCCAGGTGCAAGGACTTAATTCAACAAATTCTAGGTGGATCCTTCCAGTCTGCATGGTGGGCCCCATTCTCAGCTGTGGCTAAGAACAGATGCCTTGAAAAGCCTCTGTAAACATGAGCCAGTCAGTCCTTGAATAGAGATGTTGAAATGTTTCCAAAAAAGGAAAAAAAAATGAATGCGTATTCTTATGACCATAATTCCAGTGTACACACCATTGAAGAAAATAACATGATAGGAATTATTTTACATATGTGAACAAAATGAGAAAAGTAATTTATTCCTTTGGATTCCTTTTTTCATATACAAAGTGTATATACCTTTAAAATTATAAACGTCCATAGAGATTTTAAGATCGTTTCTAACTATAACTACATATTATATCTATATATATACAGTGTATATATAAAAACTAAAAACATGAACACCAATATGCACGTTGTAAATAGTTTCTGACAGAACTTTAGTGATGCTCTAGAGGAGAAAAATGTAGGATGTCAGATGAGGAAAATGAGCCTCTGAAGGATAAATATACTTGCCCAAGTTCATGGAGCAGCTTATCTAGAGAATATACTATAATTGCCCATAACCTCCCTTTTTAAAATTCATGATTTTTTTAATTAAATAAATTTCAGGCTCTTGCCTTATTAACTTTTTAAATAACTTTCTTTAAATTATATTGAGCAATATAAACAAAAGCCTTTTGTGTTTTCAGGGCCAGAAATAAATAGCCAAGTAACGAGTATTTTATTTTTCCAGCATATTTCTAGATAATTGTTTTCTCAGAATCTGGTGTTTGTTTTTTCACTAATTACTAAGTTAAAATAGGAAACAATTTCTAACTTCATATTATAGCAAACTGCCTTTTTAAAATTACTAAAATATGAATGTGCAGACATGCACTAGATTTGGATATATTTAAAATTTAGTGCTAATTATTAGTATAGTAAGAGCAGCAGGTAAGTATTCACCATGTACATCTCTATAACCTTCAGTTTGCCAGTTATACTAAATCTAAATCTATTAGCAAATGACTACCCAGATTATTCCAGATTGGGAATTATATCATAACAGAGTTATTTCGGCCATTCTGTCAATTCCAACTTTACCCCAACCAATAGTTTTCTACCAGTTTGGTTTTTTTTAATTTTTCTTTAAAGCTTCTGATAATGTTCACATTATTTTTATTTCAAAATAAAGCAATAAAATTTTATTTTTTAAGAATAATGTGTAAACATTAACAATATTAATTAGAGGTAAGCCAGACAATTTGAATCAAACCATTAGGTAGTGCTTATTCAGATGTAATGTGAATAGTCTGGACATTTTGAAAAACATCCAAATGGGACAGAAATAAAAAACTGTCAAAAATCTAAACCAAGTTCAGCCAGGCGTATAAGACCACTTCCCATGAACTGAAAGAAAAAATTAAAAGCAGTCAGAGATTCTGAAAAATCTTAAAGCTAGATAACAACTTTCCTCATCTTTTGCTAGTGGATACTAAAAGAAGATTTGATAGACTGAAATCTCCAGGGCAGAGATTTTAGATAATTTTATTTAATAATCTAGCAACTTATATCCTCATTATGCCTAATTTTCTCATATGTAAAAAAAAAAAAGCAATTTGGATGTGATATTCAACTTAAAGCAGCAAGATCATAATTCCACCTTGATATCCCTATGCAAATAATAAACCTTACCTCAAAGAATCGAGCCTTAATTGCTTCATTATAAAAGAAAATTTAAGTTGTCAGAATGCTAGCTTCTTATTTAAGGGAGAAAAGATATTCTACACTGAGAACAATTTAAAACAACATAGCAACATACAGAATGTTGAAAAGCAAAGAAAGATATGTTGACCATCACTTTTTTCCAACAAAAATTTCTTTAACTTTAATAAATACTAAGAATCTAGGTACAAAAATACGCAAAAACTTAAGTCTGATCTTTCAGGAACCCAAATTTTCTTAAGAAACAAAACATTATTATAAAGAAAAATATTATATTTCATTAAATATTTTAACAAAAAATCATTTGTCTAAACATTATTTTTAAGTTTGAAAATAGAATGTGTATTTAAATTAGGTTACCTAGGTTTAGATACTAGTGTCATTTTTTTACTCAGGAAAACAAAAATTTATAATTCTATTTCATATCCTAAATATCTGATGAGGCCTGAGAATCAAAGATGAGAAAACATAACTCATACTGAACTCCAAATAATTAAAATCACCTAAAAATCTTAATAATATATTTTCGCACAAGAATGTAACCAGAGATAAGAGAAACAATTCTCAATCTCCTGGGATCCTTATTAGAAAACTTATTATAGAACATTAAAGCTTATGAGTGACATTGGAGATGATCTAGTACAAAACTCCCATTTCTCAGGTCAGAAAACCAGTCCCAGAGACAATGAGTGACTTGCCAGCTAATTAGTGACACAGACTTAGGACTCAGGTCTACCCCAACATTATACAACGCTAATCCTCAGCTAAAGTTTATTATTATTTTCCCATATGTAAAATACATACACTAAAGTTGGTAGAATAAAGAAAGAGGAGTTTCAAACCACTCGACTTTACAAAATCAAGTTGATTTGTATGAAAATGGTATCAACATCTACCACCACCACACTCTAGCCCAAGTTGTAGTGGACGGTGTTTTAGGAAAATTACTCTTTATTTTGATAAACCCATGAGATAAATGAAGTTTGAGTATTAAAGAGTATTGAAAGTGTTAAAAATGGTGAGTAGCCCAGAATTTCTTAACCATAGGACAGGTAGCAAGAAGCAATTGGGGAAAAATGTCTCTAGGGAAGAAGGAAATATTGTCATGTGGTGTAGAAAATTACTTTAATGGAAGCCATCTCTCTACTTGCTACATGGGATACTGCCCGATTCAGAAATCCCTTAATAAAGACAATGAGATCGTGAAAAAATGACTTTTAACTTCTTAAAAACACAGTTGTTTCCCATGTTAAGATAAACGTGCTACAAATATCTAAAAGTCATACCTAAAAGTAAACACGATACATATTCTACTGTTCACACTTTTCCCTCTGTATCCCACCGGGTGGAACTGTGCAATATAGAAAAAATATAAGCCTCTTGTAACTTATGTAAAACTGATGGAGATCATGATAAAACACAGAATATCATTTCTCCATTGAGTTGTTAATATGATTTTTAGCACAGTTTAACAATATAGTTTAATTTTAGCTTCAAAGAACATTGTTTTTAATTTCAATTTTTTTCTGCTTATACTTTACAATAGATAATTACAAGTGTAATCATTATTGGTCATTGGCCATTAATTTGTTTCAGCGTATGTACCTCAGTGGGCAGTAATTACTGCACCGCCTTCGATAAGATATCATTAACAAAATGAGAAGACCAGAGAAAATGTGTTAATTACTGTAAGTGCTCCATTGGTTCCTCCCTGGAATAAACAAGTCTAACAATTAAGATCACACTTACTTTTTGCCAGATTATATTATGCACTGCAAAAAGAAGGGGGGGGGAAGGCCCTGCTATATCATTTGAAGACAAGATATTTGGAGGAATTAATATTATTTCCCCTTTAAATTCAAATCAGCAAATCTAATGACCCAAAGATAGAAACCAGCCCTTGCACCAAGCGGCAATTTCATAAAAGCTCACTCTTAATAATGAAGGGAAAAACTAATTGACTACTGTGTCCTATTACAAAGAGAAATATCACAAAATTATGTAAATGTTTTAATATTTTTAAACTATTGTAGAGCAAGTTAAATTGATTTCCTATTAGTCCATGTATAAATAGACTGGGGAATGTTTTAAAGGCTCTAATTAAGAACTTAACAATATACCAAACTCACTTAGATCATAATTGGTTTTGGTGTCCAGTGTAGAGTTCCAAGTATTTCTTAGCATGGTATTTATAGTGTGTTCTAACCTAAAAGCATAATCAAGATATCTGCCCGTTCAATTCATTTTGGCTTTTAATCTTCATTGTTCCAGTTCATCACTCAGAATGTTAGTCTTTCCTAAGCATTTGTTTTGTGCATCTTCAGATATCACCTATACATGTTTCCCATTGCTGTTCATTTAGACCTTCTCTGAAACTAGGTTTGCCATGCATCACAGATCCAAACCCTGCAGCTGTTCCTGCCTTTCTTTTATTGTCCTAAGCAAGGCACATCTCATTTCACCCTCATTCTTCCGCAGTTTCAGGCCTTTCCAATCTCCTTTCCAACTGCTCCAGCTGTACCTTTTACAGCCCAGCTGTTGGGAGCCTTTTACAAAGACCTCCCTTTTCCTGACCTCAGGCAACTCCAACCCTCAATTGCTGATTCTCTAGTCCTTTCTGACGTTCTTTCAGGCTGGTTCAAGTCCTTCAATTCTCTCTTGACCTACGCTATCTCAAGTCAATTTGATCTTGATTGCGATCACTTTTAAATTTACAGGATCCACTACAAACAATTAAAACCTCTCACACAACATCATACCCATTAATACTGAAGCAGTAAAATGTTTTCCTGAGTGTATACTTTAATAAGATATGCAAATAGTATTGTCTGGAAGAGTAGCACCAATAATAATTGAAGTCAAAAGATAGCAAGCTAAATGGACCACCTTGGTTCATGATAGACTGCCTTCTAGCACTCTTCATAGTACTTACCTTCTAGCACTCTTCATAGTACTTATTCAGAAACTTGAACAGCTAGATGTGTTTCTCTTTGAATGATCTGAAGAGTCTTTTAGCAATGGTGATAACTCAGAAGTTTCAAAACTAACGACTTAGCGAGTGTTTCAAAAATACAACCAGCATCAATGAAATATAAAACAATTTGACCTCTGATCTTCTCCTTCAACTCTTTCTTACGTTTCCAAAGACCCCAGGACTTCCCTCTATAAGAATACTTATTGTTTTGAATTGAAGTTCTCATTTGGCTTGCCTGTCCCCCCAGTGGACTAAAAAGTCTTAAGGAGAGTGGACTATGTAACTCATACACAATATATGTATGTTTGATGAGTTAATGAGCAAATGGCCTGTTATTTTTTTAAAAAAATCAGTATTTGAAAGTAACAAAGTAGTTACAAGTTTAGACTTTAAGAATTTCAGGATACTTTAAAAAGAATGTGGATTCATTTTTCATGTGATTTGTTGGTTTGTTGTTGTTTATAAATATAACCTCAATTCTAAGCATATGTGTCTGTTAGTTTTGAAAATTACTGTGTTTTTCTTTGAACTTTGATAGGGCCATTCTGAGTATTTAGAGAGTAGAATATCTATCTGAAAAGTTTCAGATTTCTACACAACTGACATACATTTATCTCTTTATAGCAGTGCTTCGATATCAGGGTACACATATACATACTAACAACTCAGGTATCTGATAACAAAGATTATATTCCTACTTTGTGGAAATAACATTTCTCTAGACACCACATCTCAGGAAGACACAAGTTCTTACTTTCGCTAAAAATTTATTTATCTTATAATATTTATCTTAAAAGCAAACAAGAATCTAATTAACAATTTTTGTAATAAATTGTTTCCATTTAACACACATAAACAAAGATGGCAACAAATCTAAATCTGAGAAATTTATAACTTTAAAATAATGTTTAAACCCATATATAGTTTTAAGTAATCAAAGGAAGATTAATACCTATCATTGAAATAAAACCAAGCTACATGGTTTCAGAGTATAACCAGACATTACATATTTTTTCAAACATTATATTTTTAAATGAGTGTATAATGATCATTAGCAACTTGGAAAATGATTGGCAACATAATGAGAAAAAGAAGGCTCACAAGATGCCTCAAAATTTATACCTCTTTAAAAGTATTCTTAATGTTTAAAATTAAACTTAAATTTTAAGTTTGAGGGACAGCAGGGTGGCTCAGTCAAGTGATTGACCAACTCCTGGTTTCAGTCTGGGTCACGATCTCACAATTCGTGAGTTCGAGCCCCTCTGAGCACTGACAGCTCAGAGCCAACTTGGGGTCCTCTCTCTCCCTCTCTCTCTCTCCCACCTTCCAGCTCACATATGCTCCCTTTCTCTCTCAAAATAAATAAATAAATAAACAAACAAAAATATTTGTTTGACTTTGGCTACTACTGGCCATGAGAATTCATAACTCGCAATGACAACACTCATCTAATTATATATACTTTTTTTTTTTTCAAGAAATGCATGAAGCCAATGCTGAGGCATGAGACCACCTCTCCATTCATTTCCCAGATTTGTACTGCCTTTACCTAATGTGACTTGTGGTCACCAGTGCCCAGAAATTATTTTTAGCTCATTAGCACAGTATTTTAAAGAATACATTTGAATATTTTATTTCTTTCATTTGAATTAGTTCTAGAATTTCAACAACCTAACTTCTTCTTACTCCCTACTGTAGCCACAGTAAATAACCAAAGCTTCATTTACTGAATTGGAGAGTGGCAAGAAATTGGAACTCCCTTCTAGTGTTAGACATATAGAATAGAGTACTGTTTCCCAATAAAAACAAGCTTAATAACTTTTTTTGAATTCCCTGTAGCACAAGCCAGTCACCTAGTAGAAGCTCAACAAGTACTTGATGACTAGTTCTTTAATTCACACTAAAATAAAAAGGATACTGAAAGTGCAATTTTCAGCTTCCATCTGCAGACCCCATTAGCCAAGTGAAAAATGCAATCTAGTCAGCACAGGCATTACTGGTGGGAATATAAATTTCTGTAGGCACTTTAGCAAAGTGTCAAAAGACTTTTGTTGTTGTTTGTTGTTTAAAGTACATACTCTTTAACCCAGCAATCCTACTTCCAGGAATTTTTTAAAGGAATTAATCCAGCCAGTATGCACAAGCACAAGAATATTATCAGACTGTGGCGAACATCCTTGAAAACTGGTATTAACCAAAATGTTTACAAGGAATTGACTTAAATAGTACAAGATACTAGTACAATCAAATAATGATGCTATAAATAACAAGGAAAGGAGTGTGAGATGTATTGCTAGGAAAATAGGCAATACCACACAGCAGAATATATAGAACATGAGCCTGTTGTCATACGTATTTGTGATGGCAAAGAAAACAACATAACATTGAACTTGCTTCCCCACCCCCAGCATTTCTTAGCATAAGCAGAAATGATGTTCACTCTCTTATGGTCTGAAACTTATACACATCCCACTGGCCCTCCTACCTTCCCTCTGACTGGAGGTTGATGGCCAGGAATCTTCCGTAGGAAGATTAATGATGACACTGCCCTGAATGACTGCATGGAGCAGAGCATGAGGGACCACGGCTCTTCCCCCATCCTCCAGCCTCAGCCTCCATCCCCCACTGCTGGCAACCCCCTCCAGAGTCAAAGATAAACTATTGTGTTCAGCCACTGACATTTTAGAGGTATATTTATTTCAGCAGTTGTAATATCCCAATATTATTCATAGAAAGAGTTTTAAAAACTATCTATCTATATACCTCAAAAATGTTAATAGTAACGGTGACTAATTATTTACATTTTAAATATTTCTTGCCTTAACACCTATTTAGCAATAAAAAAATTTTGGAGAGTGGAGGAGGGTCAGAGAGGAGAAGGAGAGAGAATCTCAAGCAAGTTGTACATGCAGCTCAGAGCCCAGTGGATCGCAGGACCATGAGATCATGACCTGAGCTGAAATCAAGAGACAGATGCTTAACCGACTAATCCACCCAGGCACCCTCGTAATAAAATTTTTTTGGAAAAGAAAATCTTCAGTAGTAAAAACCTTACAGGTAGGACTTCGGATCCCTAAAGGTATGATTTCCAAATAAAGAAATCATATTCTTCAGAAAATAAGTTAAGCATAATATGTAATTAGTTGCTTTATAGAAGCATTTTTGCCTTGGTGAATATCCTTAACAAAAGCAATAAATTTTCCTCTTCTTTGTTGCTAATATGGAACAAGCTCTATTACGAGTCCATTTCCACCTCCCCAAGTCCTGAACAAATTAAATACCATCTCACACCAACTCTCCAGCATCTCTACACTCGACTGGATCATCTTGACGAAACATGTCAGACCTGACAAATTTAGCTGTTAGAATGACTTTAACTCAGTCTGACATAGCAGTCAAAACTCCGTTAATGTGATTTACAGTTAAACATAAAAACATCATTAAAATAACGATAAAAGATTAAGGCCTTGAGCTACAAATGCAGAGGGGAGAAGGCCATGCTGTGCTCTGGAGCTCAGTGAGCCTTGCTCAAGCAGCTCTGCCTAGGCTGGGTGGCTGGGTAAGAGCCAAGCAACACCCATCTCAGTATTTCAGAGCATTTATAGTCTGGGCATAAAAACATCCTAAAACCTATCTTGATTTGTAAAAAGCAAATCAAAACACAGCACTTTTGTCTGGTTCATACCCTGCCTTTGCACAAGGCTCTTACACTTTACTCATCCTCATACCCACTTTACAGATGAGGAAACTGAATCTTAGTTGAGGTCATTGTCAAGGGTTTTTAGAGAACAAAGTGGTAACCCTTTCACCTCCACCACCATAATCCATGTCAGGCAGCCTTTGCCACTGTTTGCCTTCTCTTGCTTCCTCTGAAGTCCTCCCTAAGTGAAAGAAATCACATGAATCTGAGTTCTTATGCATGGAGATGCCTCCCAAGAACTTCTCTCATCCTGCTTTACCACATCTGTACCAGTTCAGTATGCAGACTGACTTAAACTGTCTGCTTCTCTGCAAAGATTTTTCTACATTTGCTAGGCTGAATTCTCATCATTCAAAATCTTTCATCCTTGTAGGATTGTCTGCAAGCCATAATATTGTCTTTGACCAGACCATGAACCCTCAGAGACAAAACATGTACCATATCCAACTTGGTTTCCCCAGATTGTAACATAATGCTTGGCTCATTGTAAGTTCTCAAAAATAAATATATGAATTAATAGCAGAAACTAAGCTATTTTTAAAGATACAAGAAGTAAAGTGAAATCCACAGTTTCTGAATGACTCAATGCAGTAGATTTCAACTTTTCTAGTTCTGCTGAAATAGTCATTTTAGTGTGTCCCTACCTACCAAGAACAGTTTTCTTACCCCAGATTTGGCTAGCCAGCAATTAAAGGCTTTTAATTGAAGCCCATAATTATTGCAAATCTGGGACTAAAAATATTTGCCTTTATAAAATGTCCCAAGTCAAGTTTTCCCAGGGGTAGGTGTATAACTTACTTAAGTCATTCATTCTTTCTAAAATTATTTACTGAACATCCACTAAGTTGTAGGAACATGGGCTTAAATGATGTATCCAATTCAGTTTCTGTAGTCAAACCAGTCAGAGACTAGTTAAGAAGAAAGGCAAAACGCAACAGAAAACTGCCACTCTAATGCAGGAGAGAAATGCAGGGAGTATTAAGGGACCACTCACAGATACACTGAGGAGAAGTGAAGACATCAAGGTAGGCTTCCTAGAGGAGGCAACCGTTGATCTGAGCGTTAGTAATGAGCTTGTGTTGGGTCGACAATGAAAGGGGCTGAAGTTCCAAGTACAGAAGAGATGATATACAAAGCCACAAAGATGAGAGAGAGAAAAAAACAGTATGTGTGGAGAATAATAGTATCTTCGTTACTAATGGATCATAAAAATATGAACACAGAAAGACTTAAAAGAGGAGACAAGGGAGGAATGGAGGCAGCAGGCAAGGGATGATTGTACACCATGTTCGAGTTTCGTCTGTGACCTCAAAGAATTATTATGTACACAAAAATCTTTTAAATGTGTATTTTTGAGAGAGTGCATGCAGGGAAGGGAAGAAGAGAGGGGGACAGAGAATTTGAAACAAAGCAGCAGCAAGCCTGATGTGGGGCTCAAACTCACGAACCAAATAGCGATATCATGACCTGAGCCAAAATCAGATGCTCAACCAACCAAGGGACCCATGTGCGCCACAAAAATCTCTTTCTGACCCAATTTATCATTAAAAATGCATACACTGCCTACTCTATCAGGATTTGATTGTTTTATGCCTGGTATTAAAATAATTAGATCATCTTGGAAGAGAATATGGATGCCATCATTTAGATCTTTTCTTAAATCTTTGGTTGTCTTTCTTGGAAGAAATAGGCTTTTCTTAGAACCTTTCTAAAGAGACTGGTGCAGCTAAAGGATTCCTTCCCTGATCCCATTGGTCTAGTTGGTGTTCTGTCGCTCAGCCCTTGTTTCTTCTCTCACTCTCACTGTCATTTTTTCTCTTTTTTTCTTTATCAACAGTTTTGCCTTCAATGCAACTTTCACAAAGAGATTTAATAACCATCTTCTGAAATTGTTTCTAAGCCAACATGGAATGTCGGGTCAGAATACAGCTCTCTCCCGACCACCTTTACGCATCAGGCCAGATCTTTCTCGCTTGTCATGTTGGCACTCATAAAACACATCTGGGACCCCAGTCTGCCCTGAATCTTGAAAGAGTAGGGCATAAACCAAATTTTGGAATCCTCTGTTGATAATAATCCATTCAATATAGCACCTGGAGTGTTTTTTTATTAGAGAGAGTAAGTGCTGTGCTAAGCGGCAGTGATGCAGTTTGATGGAGCTGCCCCTGGAATGTAATAAAGAGCAGGGGACATGCTCCTCCGAGTGTGTTCCTGAATTAAAAGCCAATGGTTTAAGAGCTCACTGGAGAACCCAGACAGGGAGAGATGCTTACTCCACAGCTGTTGGCGACACCGAGCATGCCATTAGTCTATTCTAGTTAGCTATTTACTTCCAGGTGCAACTCCAAGTGTAGCGCAAATATATATATTCACACACACATATAAGTACATATACATATATATGTATATGTGTATATACATATACACATACACATATATATGTGTATATACAGTGTATATACACAAAACTTTATATTATGTTTGGTCCTGGCTAACTCAGAAAACACATTCAAGCCTAAGTGCTCCTTCAGTAGTGAAAATGAAATTTTCCTGCTAATGGATTTGAAATATGAAACCCATGTAACTGGAAGCTGTGTGCTTGGCAATTCCCATTTTTCCTTAGTTTACCCTTTGGAGGTCTAGTACAAACTCCTGCCTTTTCTACTTGAAAATATGTAGTAATATTGGTGGGGGGGGGGAGATCTGAAAGAAGAATTTTTATTATTTATTTGCAGTTACTATTATAAATAAGTATCTAAGTAGAAGTTCTTATTATGTTTACATGAAATTCATAGGTCTACTATTTATTTTTTTAAAGTGAGAGGAAATCCATGAGTATGTTCATCAAAACTAGGGACCTGTTTGATGACAATACTAAGTTCTAGTTTCAGATGATATAATTCAGTCATGCAGTATATACAAGAAGTATTCCAAAGGTCACTCCTTTCATAGTCCCTTTAGTAACTTAAGGCTGAAACTTCAGTTTTGAAAAAAAAAACACTCTGATTTTATTATTTCTTCCACCTTTGTGCTAGAGAATATTTAGTCAAAATGATTATAAAAACTTGCTCGTTCTGGGTATCTCTCAATAATTCAAATCACATTTTCCCCCAAAAGAATCAATTTGTACATTCAATCACTCATCACATAAGATGGAATTCTGATTTATAAGCATATATTTGGGCTAATAATTCCCTATCGTAATCAGGATCTCGTTTTGAAAATTTCTCAGTTATATGCACCACTGCTGACCTTTCTTCACTAAAAGGTAACAAAATAACTGAAACAACTTTTAAATAACAGTGATATTGTCAACTATTGATATAAACTGTAATATATTTATGATCAGAGGAAACCAGAAGAGCCTAAGTTTGCAAACATAAAAATGATTAGATGTTTTTCCAAGGACTAAACCTCAACTCACAATTACTAGAAGAATAAAATGCTTTGGATACCTCTGCATCACCTAGACAACATAGTTCAGTTTCTCCTGATGCAGTCTGACATGGCACAACTCCTAAAACCTAATCCAAGTCAAATCCTATTTTAATTGATTAAAAGAAATGGATATTTTCAGAGATCAAAAAAGGCACACAATATCTGCATTATAGCTTCTATGCTGATTTCTACTTAATGATGATAAATGTTTATGATATGACAAAATGATACATTTGTCTGCACTATTTGGGAATTTCCATGATTTGTAGAAAAGTTCTGCTTTTAATTAAAGTGTATTATACAACATCAGAATTTTTCTTCTTTATTATGCCGAGGAAGCATATGGAAATTTGAACTCTAAGATGTTACTGATTTATTCTGATGTTAGAGCATTTTGCTCCCATGTAAACATACCCTGTGACATGAATATGAATAGCTTTGTGTCCTAGAAAAGTCCATTATTATAGGTAGCATATGGTTTTGACACCTAAACCATGAGATATGAGAAAAACCAGTTTGCTAGGCCAGTTATTGTAAACATTTTGTGCACCCCTAAACTACAGACATAATTTCTATACCTGTTGTTGTTGTTTTTTAAGTAGCCAGCTCAACTGTGGTCTTTTCCGTGTTTTGCATTTATTTTTTCAGCAGCTGAGTTGAAGTCTCCTTGCAAGATTTGTAGGCAAGGACCAAATGCAGTGATCCTGCGGACCCCCAACTCTAAGCCCACAGATGTCAAAATCAAGGCAAACTGCAAACAAGCTAATGATATATTCAACCCCAAAGCTTGTGTTAATATATCCTTTCTTGGGGCACCTGGGTGGCTCATTTGGTTGGGCCTCTGAGTCTTGATCTTGGCTCAGGTCAGAATGTCATGATTCGTGGGATCAAGCCCCAAGTCAGGTGACATGGAGCCTGCTTGGGATTCTCTTTCTCTGCCCCTCGTGTGTGTGAGGGGGGTGTCAAAATAAATAAATAAAAACTTTAAGAAAAGAATATATCCTTTCTTAATTCAATCTTTCATAATCATAAAAATATCCGCTTTCACAAATGACATGGAATATGTCTTTTAATTTATATATTAAAGAATCCTAAAAGTGAGTCACAAAAGATTGATTTTTAAATGTTTTGGATTTTCTTGTTTTCGATTTTTGAGAGAAAGAGTGAGTTGGGGAGAGGGACGGGGGAGAAAGAGAGAGAGAGAGAGAGAGAGAGAATCTTAATTTTAAGCAGGCCCCATGCTGAGGCCATGAGGGGCTGGATCCCACAACACTGGGATCATGACCTAAGCCAAAATCAATATTTGGTAACTCAACCACTGAATCACCCAGGCGTCCCAAGATTGATTTCTATAACTCTTCATAGGGGTTTGGATTATTCTTCATTATAAAATGCTAAATACAGGGTTTCCAAATACTAAATTTGAGTTAACCTTTAATTCATATTTTAAAAATGAATTAAAAGAATATAATATTAATTTCAATATTATGTGAGTTTCTTTTATAAAAAAAGAATAATTTATACCTGTATTAACTCATTGACTTCAATGTTTCCCTAACAGACCTGATTCACAAGAATTACCTTAGGATTTTATTAAAGTTCAGATTCCAGGCCACAGTGGTTCAGATGGATCTTATAATCTGAAAATTGTAGAAAAACAGATTTAGATCTACAATGGAGACAAGGGACTAGATTGATCTGTGTAACACACTTTCTTCCAGTTTTAATGTTCTATTATCTACGAGGTGACAAAAAAACCCACAAATTCATTTGTTTGACATAGAAACATTTAGATGTAGATATAAACACAAACACTGGCATAGACATAAATATCAGAACTGAAAATTTTGGGTGACAGATACAACAATAGATAGATAGGTAGGTAGGTACAGGTGACCCTTAAACATTTAGGTTTGAACTGTACAGTTTCACTTAGAAGTGGGTTTTTTCAATAAATACATTATGAAATTTTCGGAAATTTGTGCCAATTTTAAAAAAATCATGGACAAACCCCCTAGACTAGAAATATTGAATGTTAATATTTCCAGTACTATGAGTGTGACTATAATACTATATGCCATAAAAATCTTATAATGATTTAGTCATTATACATAGGTTAAGCTATCATAAAGCAATCATATTGCTGCTTCTTCATTGTCAATGCGTGAGTCATCATACCTGTAAAAGATATTAATTTCTTTTTCACATTATCTTTTCATTTTTAGGTCTAGTGTTAATAATACATATAATATCTACAGTGTTTCATGTCATATAAGACAATATTGATGTAGGTGCTGACAGGATTCATCTTGTAAACAGATGATATAAACTTATCATGTCGATAAAATACAATACAGCACTGTAAATGTATTTTCTCTTGCTTATGATTTTCTTAATAACATTTCTTCAAGTCTGTTTCATTGTAAGTATATAATACATATAACATAAAAAATATGTGTTAGTTGACTGTTTATGTTATTGGTAACCTTTCCAGCCAAGAGTAGGCTATTTGTAATTAAGTTTCTACTTAACTACTTTCTACTACAAGGAGGTCAGCACCCTCAACCTGCATGTGGTTCATGGGTTAACTGTAGATAAATTGCTAGATCTAAATACATGTCATAACACAGAACCTTTTTAATCAAACTAATTCCATGAAGTTATCAACAGACATGAATCTATAAATGTATTCATGGAGAGAACAAATGCAAATTAGCCACTGAAACTATCTACTCAACAGTCTTTTTGCCTACAAATACATAGGCAGATTGTGTACATGTATTTACATAGACATTTGGATGCTACATTTCTAAAGCTAATTACAAGGCAACTTTGGATTTAGCAAAATTAAATGTTTTTAAAAGCACAATTTGCAACTTTGACCTGTTTTATGGAGGAAATCCTGGAGAAATAAAATTAGAGAACCAGTAGATCTAAATATTAATTAAAGGCACTATTCTGTATTTCTAAGATTATCCTACTCCTAAAACCAGTGAGCATCAGCCTGCTAAGAATGGTCTGAATAAATGGTTCTCAAATTTTACTGTGTATACAAGCGACTTGCAAATATTGTTAAACTGAAAAATGATTTAGTAAATGAATGGTGGAGCCCAAGAATATTCATTTCTAACCAGTTATCAGATCATCATCTCACTATCAGCATAATAATAATCCATGAAACAACCTTCCATTAGCAAGGTCCTAAACAAAGGCAAAAAGAGTAAAAAAAAAAAAAAAAAGATATATCTCCTCATCCAAAACTTTTATGCAATTTAAGAGAAAGGTGTGACTGAAGGAAATTTATCTTGTTAGCATGTGTAACACCTACTTCCCCATAAGAAGACAATGACTAGAACAAAAAGTTTCATTTGTTTTAGAAAATTAAAAAAGGAAACCAGATTGGGGTGTGTTTCATTGTTCATTTGTTTTGGTTTTGGTTTTGGTTTGTCTTTAATATATTCAACTCTACTGATCAGTAGTGGAACTTTTCTCACATTAAGAGTTATCATTACATCAACAGCAATAAATATTTATTGTATGGCTGCTGCATACAAGTTATTAGGACCTATAGGCATACAAAGAAATTTATCCTTCATATTATAATTTCACTTTATAATATATTATTATACTACAAATAATCCCAACAGATTATTTGGAAGGCATATAATAAAATAAAGAAAAACATTAATGTAGAAATGGGAGTGAAGTGAAACAAGGTAGAAAACAAAGATCAGGCCAGTAAAAAGATCCAGTATTAAAAGAATTCATATGATGCTGTAGGTGGACCAGTATTTGGATCTGAGGCTGACCTTTGCAAAAGCCAGGGCCAAGAAAAAAATATATAATCAGATGCAAGGTTTATAGGCAGTTTACTTGAATAAAGCTTTCTGTGAAACTGATATCTGACAAAAAAATTTTTGGCCTGGCTTCATTAAGAAGACTCCATAATACCGTGTAAGAGACTGTATCTTCAACAATATTTTCTTCAGTAAACACTACTAAATATACTACTAACTATAAGAAGGAAACATGCATAGAATAGCTTGTAAGTCGGGGAAATCAAACTTAAGGGGTGAACCAAAAGTTATGTAACAATAAAAATCAGTGCTGTTATTAGAATCAGTTAAGATACATTTGTGTATAGACACTGGTAGATTGAAACATAGTGAATTCCCTCCAATGAAAAATAAATTCTCCTTCCATTCCTCTGCCCCAAGCTCTTTCTTCTCCTCCATGGTTAATTTATCATGGAATCATCTATTATTGATGTCTCTGTTACCTCATTTCCCCCTCATTTCTTAACCATCTCAAATCTGGTTTCCACAGACATCATCACATAGAAATTGCTTTCATAAGATTTTCCGTTCTCAATGTTCTAATTGTAGAATATGACTTTGAAAGGTTCTTATCTCCTATTTGAAAAAGAAAGGAAATGTTACTGGAGCAAAAAATAAGACAAACTAGAACTAAAAAGAAGCTGGTGTAAATATTAATTCCTAATTGGAAAAAAAGTACTACACGTTTACCTGCTAAAATCCTATGATCTTATAATTACTAAAATACAGAGTAGGTGCAGAATAGCTGAACAAAAGGCAAAAGTCCCAGAAGAGCTTATGAAATGTAAAATTCATATGACAACATAATTATATATCAATAAAAGTATATTATATATTAACTTTACAAAAATGCCAAAACAAACTCATTACTTAATAAAGGCAAAGATAAACATTATATTTATTTTTATCTATATTTATGCAAAGTGAACTCATTCTTTTTCTTTGATTATTTAACCACATTTTATTTTTCTTATGTATGTCCAATTCACTTAAAAAACTATATTTCCTGTCTGAAGAATGACATGTATGGACATGTACCTTCCTTTTTAGTATTTCAGAAATCATACAAACCCCAAAAATCTCAAGGCTAAGTATTCTGAAAAAAAATACAATTACTTATAGAATAACTATTTCCATATACTAATAACACCCAGAATCATGTATTAATTAAATACCAACTCAGAACTTCTTTTATGTTTTGGTTTTTTTTTATTTACTTTTGAGAGAGAGATCGCCAGTGGGAGAAGGGCAGAGAGAGAGAGTGAGACACAGAATTGGAAGAATGACAGCTAAGAGCTGTCAGCACAGAGCCCGATGTGGCTCAAACCTAGAAGCTGTGAGATCATGACCTGAGGCGAAGTCCGACGCATAATGGACTGAGCCACCTAGGCGCCCCCCAACTCAGAACTTCTTAAGCTTAAAACCTGCATCTGCCCTGGGAAATATTAAGACAAATAAGACTTGGTTTTTCTCCTCAAGGTACAGAAGGAGAGAAAACTCCAAGGACTATCAGAGGAGAATAAAGAAGGGCAGTGGAGAGAGAGTTCAAAACTACCTGCCAACATATCAGAGAAGTCAGAGCTAAGACCAGGTAATTAGGCTAAATAAGGTTTCTCTACAGAGAAGTAGTTGCACTCAGGATCAGAAAATTCTTTGTTACTGGGGGCAGTCTTGTGCAATATAGAATGTGTAGCAGCATCCTTGACCTCTACCCACTAGATGCCAGTAACAATCCCTCCACTTCTCAGCTGTGAAAATTCAAAATGTTTCCAGGCATTGCCAAATATTACTTGGCAGGCAGATACGACCCCAATTAAAACCACCAGGTTAGAGCCAGACTAAGAGTGGGAGTATCCTAAAATGGTAGACCAAGTCTACCAAAGTTGTGAGATTAATAATGAGAATGAAGAATAAAGAGTAGATGTAATTTATTAAACAATTCAAGGGCAAGGGAACAAGCATTTGTTTTGGGCATTGTTAGATTCTTTGTTTATAGTATCTAATATATCTCACAAAAAAACCCTTTGAGGTAGAAATCATTATCTTTGTTTTACAGATTTAAGAGCTGTGGCTGCTGCTGATTTTACAACTTTCAGCATTCACAATGGACAGCGATGGGAAACAATGACAGAAACTTCCCCAGCAGCAACAATGACAATAAAAGCCCAGGACCAAATAGATGGGTTCCCAGGTCAAGTCTATCAAACATTTAAAGGAGAATTAATTGCAAGACTTCCTAAATTCTTCCAAAAAATTGAAGAGGACGGAATACTTTTAAATTCATTTAACAAGGCCAGCATTACTCCTACACCAAAACCAGATAAGGAAAAACAAAAAGTACAGATCAATATCCTGACTGACCTACATGTAAAAATGCTTAACAAAATACTGGCAAACTAATTCAATGGTGCATAAACAGAGATCATTCACCATGATCAAATGACACTTATCCCTGGGATCCAAAGATGGCCCAACATATGCAAATAAATAAATGTGATGCACCACATTAAGAGAATGAAAGATAAAATCATATGATCATCTCAATAGATGCAAAAAAAAAAGCATTTGACAAAATTCAACATTCTTTCATGATAAAACCTCTCAACAAATTAAGTATAGAACTCTCACCCCTTTTAGTCAACATACTACTAGAAGTCCTGACCACAGCAATTAGACAAGATAAATAAGTAAATAATAAATAAATAAAGGCATCCAAATTGGAAAGGAAGAAGTAAAGTTGCCTCTTTAAAGTTGTTTCCCAACAACATGTCTTACATATAAGAAACCCTAAATACTCCACCAGAACTAATAAGCGAACTCAGTAAAATTGAGGATACACAATCAACATATAAAAATCAATTGTTTTTCTATACATTAAAAACGAACTGTTCAAAAAAAGAAATTAAGAAAATAATCCATTTACATAGCATTAAAAAGAATAAAATATTTAAGAATAAATTTAACCAAGGAGAAGAAATATCTGTATGCTGAAAATGATAAGTCATGAAGGAAACTAAAGAATAACAGAAACAAATGGAAAGATAACTCATGTTCTTTGATTGAAATAATATTTTGAAAATGTCCATACTACTCAAAGCTATCTACAAATTCAATGTAATTTCTATCAAATTCCAATGGCATTTTCCATAAAAATAAAGGAAAAAAATCTTAAAATTCACAGGCAACCACAAAAGATACTGAAGAACCAAAGCAATCTTAAGAAAGAAGAACAAAGCTAGAGACAGCATAACTTCCTCATTTCAAACTAGATCACAAAGCTCTAGTTATTGAAACAGTATTATACTGGCATAAAAACAGTCACATATCTAAATGGAACAGAATTAAAACTTAAAAAATCCATAGATATACTCTAAATTAATCTAGCCCAAGGGTTCCAAGAATGCACAATTGGAAGCATAATCTGTTCAACAAATGGTGTTGGGGAAACCAAATATCCACATGCAAAAGAGTAAAATTGGACCTTTATCATATATCACACATAGAAATCAAATAAAAAATGGATTAAAGACTTAAATGTGGGACCTTGGTGTTGGCAAGGATTTGGGGGATATGAGACTAAAGGAACAGACCACAAAAGAGAAATAAACTAGTGAGACTTCATCAAACTAAAAGTTTCCTGCACAACAAAGGAAGCAATCAACAAAATGAAAAAAGCAACCTATAGAATGGGAGAAAATATTTGCAAACCATATGTCTGATAAGGGGTTAATATCCAAAACAGATAAGAATCTCCAAAAATTCAATAGCAAAATATAAATAAATAATCTAATTTTAAAAGGGGCAAACAGGGACATCTGTGTGGCTCAGTTGGTTAAGCATCCAACTTCAGCTCAGTCATGATTTCGCAGTCCGTGAGTTTGAACCCCACGTCAGGCTCTGTGCTGACAGCTCAGAGCCTGGAGCCTGCTTAGGATTCTGTGTCTCCCTTTCTCTCTGCCCCCTCCAAAAATAAAACATTTAAAAGGGGGGTGGGGCAGAGAAACTGAATAGACGTTTTCCCAAGGAAGACACACAACTGTCCAACAGGTAGTAGTTAAGGTTGTATAATATACTTTTTCTTTCTTCTGTGATGTGATACTGATAGATTTATAAGAATACTTTAAAATGCACATAAATTATTTAAACTTGCCTTTCTATTTTTTTCTTTAATATCTCCACACATAGATGCCACAAACTCCATAAGTGTGATAGATCTTACTAGTGCTCCTCCCTTTCCTGGTCTTGAAAGAGAATTAAGCTTCTTTTCCCTTTTGAGTTTGTCACAACCATGTGGCTTGATTCAGCAAATGAAATATGAGTTGAAGTGATACGTCACTTCTAGATGGAGTGATGCCACCTGCTAAAGCAGGTGATGCCACAGCAACTTCTTACTTGACACATCCCCAAAAGCAAGGGAATCAAGAGTAAAAATAAACGATTGGGACCTCATCAAGATTAAAAGCTTCTGC
This sequence comes from Crocuta crocuta, assembly GCF_008692635.1. NCBI lineage: Eukaryota > Metazoa > Chordata > Mammalia > Carnivora > Hyaenidae > Crocuta > Crocuta crocuta. Next base: position 1,538,207 of record NW_027530356.1, on the reverse strand, counting down.
ACAGCAAAGGAAACAATCCTCAAAACTAATAGGCAACCAACAGAATGGGAAAAGATAGTTGCGAATGACATATCAGACAAATGGTTAATATCCAAAATCTATAAGGAATTCACCAAACTCCATACTCGAAAAACAAACAACCCAGTAAANGAAAGGGGGAAATGGTGGGGGAAAGGGAAAGAGGCAAACCATGAGATACTCTTGAATTGCTGAGAACAAACTGAGGACTGATGGGTGTGGGAGGGGAGGGGAGATGGGCATGAGGGGGCACTTGTGGGGATGAGCACTGGGTGTTATATGGAAACCAACTTGACAATAAACTATTTGTAAAAAAAAAATAAAAATAAAACAATAAAAGCAGGTGACGATTCTCCATGATTACAATGGCAAACCTTGAAGGCTTATGTTGAAATGGAGTATAAGATAACAAAGACTCCATCAGCCGAGGTCTCTGAGTGATTCTGAGCACATACCACCCTCAACAATCTGCATTGTAGAGATACAAATCTTTGCTTTAAACTGTTGAGGTTTAGATGTTATTTGTTATGGTAGCCAAACCTAATCTATCCTGACTACTAACAGTAGATCATTCTTGTGTTGTATCATGATGGCAAAAATTTTCCAAAAGCCCAACTGAAATCATACCTGTTACCATAGCCAAACACATATAATTAGAAATGTTTATATGTTAAGCTAAACTTATGTGTTAGTTATCCTAAAACTAAAAAAGTTCAGAGATATCAAAACTCCTGAGGAGCACAAGAAGGTTAAAGTTCTTGTCAAACTCACAGAGGAATATATTTCAAAGATAACAATCCTCATTTCCTTAACAAGTCCTGGCTTCTAATAAGTTGATTATATAAGCAATCAATGTGTCTAATGTAGATTGAAAGCTCCACAAGTCCATAGATGTTAGTAGAAGCTTGTTTTCCATATGTTGCTAACACTAGGAATTAATAGCCAGGAATTAAGTTGTTTAGCAATAAAAATAAGACATAAGCAGTGGTTAGGGACACAAAGACTTAACCCTTAAGAGAGAAATTGATCAAATATTTTTCATATCAGCAAAGTACTAAGAATTAGAAACTGGATGAAAATTAAAACCTTTTCATTTTGGCCCCATTTCAATGTGGCATAGCAGGTTTCTTGACATGTAGTTACAGTTAGGTTGTGGTTTGCAAATAATTCTCTTTGCTTATAATGAGACCAGATTCAAGATTGTCCTTAAAATAATGTCACCCTCACTTCCATTCCTATCTGCTTTCTTGAATACAGAAGAGGGTGGGTTGGCATGCCAGAAATGATACATAATTCACAGGCTGCAGTATCTGTGCAATTGCCTATGTGTAGTATGTTGCTAATGGAACACAAGGCTAATCACACATTAGAATAGATTCCTGTATAGTCTCAAGAATAAAAGCTTTAAATTCCTATCTTGGATGGTTTCATGTTTAAGATATCACTGTCATAATATAAAACATTCTAGATATTTTTCATTTTCTGTGAGCCTTTTTTATCTTTTTTATAAAATTAACTATATACTGTGCCTTTATTTGTTGTTTTCTAGTCTGTGAGCTGGAAAAGTCAGAGGCTATGTTTACATTTATATTAATGCTTGTAATACCCCACGGTGCCTAACACATAGTCTGTACTCAAAAAGCACTGGATGAGTTTAATTAGATTCTTTATTTTCAACATGGTCATTCTCCCTAGTATCTTTACCTAGACTTCAGATCCTCTTCTCTCAAAGGACACATTGTAAGGCATATAATGTCTCTTGAAGAGAGCATAAGAAGATAAAAGGTAGAAGAAGGATTAAATTCTATTCTCTTTATAAAGGTATTTACTCTTACTTATTGACATGAATTCAGATGGTTGAAATGAATACGATGCAAAATATACCTAATAAATTAGAAAGCGACCACCAAGGAGAGTAGAAAATATAAATATTCTGACTAAAAACATTATAGGGTTCATGTGTCAAAATATCCAATTTAACTCTGAGCTTTGTAATAGCCAGCTCAAAAAAGAAACTTATAAAGGTGTATAGTTCCTATTAATCAAAAGTGGAAAGCATGTTAATTCCTCACAAAGGAAAACTCTAATACTTAGAGTCTAAACTCTAAAAGACATTCTCCTGTGGGATTTAATCTGAAATCTATGAGATGGAAATTCACTGAATGTTGTCACTTTTTGTGATTTCTTCCAATAAATGCTCGGGGGAGGAAGAGTAATTCCACCAAGTCTAAGTTAATATAAATGAATCTTATTGCCATTCTGTCTTCAAATTGGATTCAGTGATAATACCTGAGTATCCATAGAAGTTGATAGAAGAACAAGCCCTTGGACGAAGGTTTCTCAAAAAAAATCACTTCTCACCCTCAACTTTAATTTTTTTTTATTTTTTTTTAATGTTTACTTATTTTGAAACAGAGAGAGACAGAGCATGAGCAGGGAGGGGCAGAGAGAGAGAGGGAGACACAGAATCTGAAGCAAGCTCTAGGCTCTGAGCTGCCAGCATGGAGCCCGAAGTGGGGCGCAAACTCACAGACCACAAGATCATAACCTGAGCTGAAGTCAGATGCTTAACCACTGAGCCACCCAGGGGCCCTTTTTGCTCAATTTTAGATGAAGGTACACATAGGAGAGATCACAGGCTTTGGAATCAAGGAGATCTAGATTTGACCAACTATTTACTCTTGGACAATTTATTTCATTTCCTTGGGCTTCAGTTTCCTTAGCAGAAATGCACAGGTGAGAAAAAAAAACCTGAAACATGCCTTGGGAAAAGGCATTACTTGCTCCAGAAAACTAAAGAGAGATCTTGGACTCTGGATGAGCAGGTAAAACTGTTGCAATTTCTATGAGGCCTTAAAAGGCTGTCCAAGATGCTCATTCCATGGAAGGCCCACCTACCAACTCATGAAAGAAAAGCAGAGCCAGACCTCCCCTCAGGGAACACCTGGCATTCACCTTCAGTAATGTGACAAGTATTCAAGTGAGATTCCAGATTTTCACACCAGAGCACTGTCTAATATCATCCTGGGAACTATAGGAATCAGGCTCTTCCTGTTGTCCACAGAGAATAAACTCAGTACCACTTCCAAGTGTTGGATGATTCTGAACTGCTTAGAATCCTACCCATGTGGATGCCAGAGTTAGGTGCAAATGATTGCTAAGAACACTGAGCACACGAACTAGATATATGAATACGTTTAGCATTCACTACCCTAATTTTAGTAGCATGTCTTTGTCAGATAATGAGTCTCACTTTTCCTAGTCAATATTGAGTTCATCTTGCCGGCAATAAATTCTATAGTTATTCACTCCATGGAGCCATCAAACTAGGTCCTTTTTCATTGTAGATTAGATATGAAGTTAGTTCATATAGCAATAATTGCAGATAGGGGTGCCTGGGTGGGTCAATCGGTTGAGGGTCTGACTCCTGATCTTGGCTCAGGTGAAGATCTCACAGTTGGTGAGATTGAGCCCCACCACGGGGCTGTGCACCAGCAATGTGGAGCCTGCCTGGAATTCTCACTTCCCCATCTCTCAGACCCTCCCACACTTGTGCACACAGGTATTCTCAAAATAAATGAACTTTAAAAAGTATATATTTGCATACACATTAAAGAGAACACATTAAAGAGAATGCATTAAATGATCACATTTTCCATGACAATATTATTATCTTACCTTTAAGTCATGGAATTACATTCCTTCCATACATGTTATGTGTGAATCACAACAAATCAAGCGGATATCACTGATTTCATACAAAACTATTTTCATAAAATGTTTCTTGTAATCAACTCTAAATTCCATCTTTTCTCTGTTGATAAGGAGGATTCTCCTAAAAGACCTCACAATTGTTCTTCTATTAAAGACCACCTGTATCCAATGTGTTTGATAATAGTCTATTTCAAAATATATCCAACATCAAAAGAAATGCAAGTAGGGACAAACAACGCCACGATTTTTATATGTTAATATTAGTTTTGTACTTATTTCTTTACACTGGTTTTCCTGTTTGGCCTTCTATGCCTTCTATGCATGTTTTAATCTGAAATTAATCTCACTTCTAACCCTCCCCCTCTATCACCACCACCACCATCCACCGCCCCCCCCCCAGGGGGAAAGAAAAATAAAACCTTAAGTGGAGTAAATGGTCCAAATATCCCAAGGGAAATCTTTGCCACTTTAATCCATGTAGAGGAAAAAATGTATATCATCTGCTGGTGGCTCAGCAGCCTGTGAACTATGTTGTTGGTAAACTCAGTCCTGTTGCTAGTGGCAAAAATAATCATGCTTTGTGTCTATATAATAATACCCTTCCTCCATGAGACTTGCAGCACATTATGTGTCTTGCATCACTAATCTTCATAACATCCTATATTTATGGGAGTCTATTGAAGTAAGGACCATATTTTAACCTGAAAGATCATGAAGTGGGCAAAATTGATAAAGAAAGATGCTACACACAGCTGATCTTGTTACGGGTATATGGAAATGTTGTGGGGCTAGACTCTCATTCTCCGTCACACTATATGCACCATTTTCCATAAACGAATCTTTCTTTTTTTTCAATCTAGACAGAGAGCCATGAGTGAAAGCTGAAAAGAAGAAAGATTCAGTGACTAAGCAGCAGAGTGGAACCTCAGGGCCTCTGTGTTTTCTTTTTAATTCTGTTCCTAATTTGTGATGTGACCCCAAGAAACCTTTTGCCCTCTTTAAGCCTCAATTGTTTTACTTACAAAATAGTATTGTGAAAGCATGTTGCTCCGCATCCTGGCTCTGGCTTCCAACACTCTATCTTTTGTAGTGTCCTTTAATTAATTTGTTCATCTATTCAACAAATATATATTGAGTACCCTTCATGTCTAAGGCACGGGGGCAGTTGCTTTGGGACTCTAAAGGAAATTAAGACATTATCTGGAGCTTAGAAAATAGAAGCAGGAGCTCTTACATGTATGAAAATACATAAATAAACTACTGTGTGTTAAGTGTCATTGAATGATACACATAATACACTAAGCAAATTCTGAACATTTGCTTCTGGCAGCCTGGGTTAGCAGAAAGAGCACTGAACAAGGAGTAAAACCTCGTCTATAGACCTAGTTCTGCCACCTTGCTCTCTGTAAAATGAATAAAATAACAGCACATGGGACTGCACAAGGTTGCTGCAATAGTAAAATAAAATAGTGTAGGAGAAAGCACCTTGTAAATGTAAAGTTGGCTTGTTTGGTTTTGTTTTTATTGTAACTAAAGAGATGAGAAAATGCTTCAGGTTAGTGACATTCAGAATGATCTTTAGACAATGAAGAATATCTCAATAGGTGTATAATATTCTGCACAGAAAAAATGGTATAATCTCAGGCAAAGAACAGAAAAATATTAAGAGAACTAAACAAATGAAAGGATCGTAATGAGGGGAAGGACTACCTTTGGAAAGTAAAGGATAATGGAAGAAATGAAAGAGTGAAAGATACAGCATCAAGGAAATGATGAGGAAGAGACCTGTTGGTTTAAGATAGTTGTTAAAAATGCTGGCATGGTCTAAAGGAGGATGGTGGTTGGTCCATGGCTGAAATGAACTGAAGATGTGAACTCAACAAAATTGAAGTGTTCAGGGACTTTTAGTCTATTTTTGTATGAGTCAAGCACAAATAGATGAGAATGCAGAGTGGAAAAGAAAGCTCATCATGGAGGTGAGACCTGGGGATGAAAGCTAGTAAATGGTAAAAATGAGACATATGAAGGACTGAGAAAAGTTGGCTTACAATGAATTGTGAAAAATAATAGAAAAGACTGAAGATATGCAAAACTCCATAGTTTGCTTATAGTGATGCTTTGTTTAGGATTCTCCTAAATAACATTCTTCCGCAAGTAGCTCAAAACTCCTCATGAATCTACAATTGTTAAAGGTCAATATCCAAGCCGTAACTACATGGCATTCTCCATATCTCAGACTCGGGACAGTGCAGTTAGAAGCCATATCTTTATGTGTGATCAATGACTTCCCTGTCAGGACACCTTCCCAATATCCCCTTTCTCCTCTCCTCCTTCCTACAGCACACACTCACATATGCACTTTCCTCTTCTTTCTTTCTTTCTCTTTCTTTCTTTCTTTCTTTCTTTCTTTCTTTCTTTCTTTCTTTCTTTCTCTTCCTTCCTTCCTTCCTTCCTTCCTTCCTTCCTTCCTTCCTTTCTTTCTTTCTTTCTTTCTTTCTTTCTTTCTTTCTTTCTTTCTTTCTTTCTTTCTTTCTTTCTTTCTTTCTTTCTTTCTTTCTGTAATCTACACCCTATGTGGTGCTTGAACCCATGACCTGGAGATCAAGAGTTACTCCACCAACTGAGCCATTCAGGCTCCCTGCACATATCGACTTTGAGTAAGTCAGAAATAGCTCAAGCTCAAAGAAAATTTAAGATTTCTAGCCCTCAAGGTCCAAACCATGTGCAAATTACTAGATCAGTGTCTACCATGGCATTGAATATATGTATACAATTTTAAAGTTAATATTCAATCATTTATCCATGTTGAATGAATATATAACAGCAATTGGTAAATATCATAATTTATAAATTCTGGGTAAATTCAGAGTTGCAAGTTTACTCCATTTCCACTATTATGAAATATTCTTTCCATTTGACTATCAGATGTCAAAATCATTGTCTACTGATATAGATCACCATGAATTCTGTTCTTGGGTCTAAATTGATAAAAACTAAAGAACATATGGCATCTTACAATGAATAAAACATTTTAAATGTTTTTTTTAAATACATGACTAACTAATGAGCCAGGAATGAGAAATACTTTCTTTTAGTTTATTCCCCACTTTGTTTTTCACCTTTGACCTAGTTTTTCTTTCTTCTTTTGATAACTAGTTTGCCTTTGATCAACAAGAGTGAATGTTCAATGATCAGAATGCAAGTCTTACTTCAAAGATCAGAACAATTTCTTGATGGCCAGTCTTATGAGTAATTAAGTATAGACTGGTCTGTTTAGCTAGAGTATGTGGCTATATATATTTTCTGTATATATTTTTTCTTATGAAGAGAAAAATTACTTTAAAATACCAGCGATGCAGCTATGAGTAGATATCTTACAGACTATCAAAATATAGGTGCAATTTTGATCACTGTGTTCACTATATGTCATCCAGAGTGGCCAGACGTCATATTTCAGGTGTTTATATGATCTAATTTCCAAATGAACACAATGTCTTACTCTCAAAAGCATTCTCACATAAAGTAATGCCTTTATTAATGTGGTTTCCTTTTTCTCAAATGTTCACCTTTTTGCTGAAACACCAAACTGATATGATTTTCTCATTATTTATATTAATTTCTCATGCTAACTTTTCTTATAGTTAGCTCTGAACTAATCACTAAATAAAAAGTGAAGTTCTTAACAAGCTAATATCTATTTATAAACTTACTTAGGGATAACATAGTCCCCTTAAAACAACTCCAAAGAACCAGATAAAATAGCCCCTACAATGGGCATATAATTTAATCCCTGCATGTCAATTTACAGTTGGAAAATTGCTTTCACATATTTTAATTTATTTCTTCCTAACAACATTCCAGTAAATTGGGTTTGCAAACATTTTTATTATCCCTATTCTCAGATGAGGAAACTGAGCCTCAGTTGAATAAGTTAATTGCTCAAGGTTATATAAATAAGGATCAGAGACTAAAATTCATGTCTTCAAAGGACACCATTCTGATCCAAGATGAGCACTAAAGAGAAAACTTCAATAATTTGTCACTTCAAAAAAGTTGTTACTTTCAGTGCAATAAAATATGAAAAAGAAATAAGAGCTATAGAATTGGAAAGGAGGAAAAAAACATTATTTACAGACAAAATGATTGCCTACATAAAAAATGTAAGTAAATTTACAGATAAGCCATTGAAAGAAATGAGCTTATTAAAGTGGCTGGATAAGACAAAAACTTAAAATATCCAAAACTAGAATAACAAAAAAAATATACAAGAGCTGCATATGAAAATTATAAAACTTCATTAAAGCTATAAAAAAAGACCCATATATAACATTTTCACTACCCCAAAAGTTGTCATTTTAATTGTAAAACCCTGAAATATAAGTATTCACAACATTATCAAATATAAATAAAATGACCATGTTATATAATGTGACCAAGGAAGACTTTATCCTTTTGACATTTTTTGCCTAACATTTCCCTAGTTTGAATACTGACACCACCAAAAATAATAAATGATTTTTTAAATGTTAATATCATTTGAAAATGGCAGGTATATCAGAATTACTCAAATTTTAAAGACTGAACTTTCCACATGTATGGGAGAATATGAAAAAACCTGGAACTCTCATGTACTATTGTATTGTCTGGTAATTTCTTAAACAGTTAAATTTACACTATAATGTGATCCAACCATTTCACTCCTAAATACTTGCCCAAGAGGAAAGGAAGTGTATGTTCATACAGCAAATTATATATGCATGTTCATTGTAGCTTTCTTTGTTATAGCCAAACACTCGAGCAAACTATTCTAGAGAAAAGATAAACAAATTGTGGTACACATACAATGAAACACCGCTCAGCAAAGAAAAGCAATAGATTTTTGACACACACAAAACAAAGAACGAATTTTAACTAATTATGCTAAAAGAACCAAGACAAAAAAAAAAAAGAATATATCCCATACAGATCAGTGGTTGCCTATGGGGCAGAAGGAAGAGGGGATAGGGTGAGAGGGACTATAATGTAAAGGCATGAAAACTGTGAAGTGATGGACATGTGGGTATCATGTGTATATACAAATGTCAAGTTTATTCAAGTTGTACATTTTTTAAATGTGCAGTTTATTGTATTTCAAGTATATCTCAATGAATGAAACTGTTTTTTAAAGTGATGAGCAAGCCAGAATAGTTTTACAGGGTAAATTCCAACCTACAACATTCAGAACACTACAAACGTACTTTATTAGTAATTTATAGAAAAAACAGCTCCCTTCTATACAAAATATTTGTGTCATGCTACATAAAGGAAAATATCTACAGACTTTATTATGATGGGGCATTGAGATTGGCTAGTGAGAGACTTAATTTCACCCTATAATGTCTTTCGATGCATCTAAACTTTGGTGAAACTATTGAGATTCAGAAACCAGTTAGTCATCACCTGCTTCCATTGATCCATTGGAATTAAATATAAAATTGTTTAAATTCAGTGTTGAGTAACCGTGTGAACCTGTACAAATCACTTCAACTTTCTAAGCCTCAATTTGCTCGTCTGTAAAATTGAGATTCATATGCACCTCTTTCTTGGTTGTTGTTGTAAAGAGAATTTACATCTGTGTGGCACTGTGTACAATGATAGGTACATAATAGATAGTTGTTATTATTACATAACATGAAATAAAGTATTCTCACTGAAGACTTTGATTTCTTTTTCTGGTCTTTTTCTAGTCAATTGATCCAATTATGAGTTTTCACAACATATAAATATAAAAAAATTATCTATGTACATATATACATGTTTATTTGTTTAGCAAGTATTTAACCCCTATAGAATGATATTGCAACAATGAATTTTTGCCATATTTGTATGTTTTCACAGTATTATCCAGTGCTCTTGAATTCTAACCTCTGAATTCTGATGTTTACAGTAATTATTATCTAAATTTTCTTCTATAAATACTTTTTCTTTGAATTTCAAAGCGTTGTTTAAAGATTGATAAAATTGGAATATAATATACATAATAAAATTGTGTGTGTTCAGAAAAGGAAATTCAGCAAAATGTTGAATTTTTTATTTTGATGATTGGACAATTATATTTAGTTGTCTTTTTCTCACTTTATGATAATGCCAAATGTTTTTAATGTATGTTTCATCTTTAAAGTGAAAAATAAAGCTGAAGTAATGAATAAAATATTTATTGCCTAAATTTGGCTGTGTCCACAAATGCTACATTTAGAAACATCACTTGGATTCTCACTCCTGCTCATTCCCCCGTCACACTATATGCACCAACTTTCATAAGTAAATCTGTCTTTCAATCTAAAGAAGAACCATGACTGAAGGCTGAATAGAGGAAAAATTCGGTGACTAAGCAACAGACTGGAACCTCAGTGCCTGTGAATTTCATTCTAATTCTGTCCCTAATTTGTGATGTACCCTAAGGAATTTCTAAGCCAGTTTGTGCCTCTCTTACTTGGCTTGTAAAATGGTGGCATTCACAGTTACTCTTCACTCTGACTTTGCCTGGTTTCTGAGCAATCATTGTATATATAATCAAGTCTTGTGTTGGTTGTTCACAATGATTCCTAGTAGAAATCATATTCTCCCACTCAAGCTGGTCATGCAAATATGTAAACATATCAAATAGCCACCCTTTCAGGCTGACAAACAAGTTGATCGGTATCACATTATCATTTGGTTTTCATTAGGAAAGATTCCAAGATTGGTTGACTCATCTTCACAGCACTCTCCATATCCCACAGGGAACTGGCAGTAGTTATGAGCCCACACGCATTTCCACCAACAATTAGAACTAGCTGACCTTACCTCCTTATCCCCTATACATGTTAAGACTTGAGTAAAATGAAAAGTAGCTCAAACCCCAAGAAAATGAAGTATCTTATCTTGGAGCTTTATTTCACATGCTCCATAACCACCTATTACATGTCTAACAAAACTTTATTTGAAGGTTAAATAAATTAATATAGCCCAAACTTAGAGATCTTAAAATAAAATTCTAGGATCATTCAACATGCTATATCACCCCTTATGCCAGGATGGAATTCATATATCCATTTTTACATAGTAGTAAGAAATTTCTCCCAGACTTCAAACTCTGACATTGAAGAATAAATATCCAAGAAAGTCATATAGGGTAACCATAGCTGCTGCTTGCCTGAAAATGAATAAGATGGCAGTGATTCGAAATCAAGGCCCATCCTGTGGGTGTCAGGCATGTCATCCCAGTGCTGGTTCACAGCAGGGTAGACCATGACAGAGGCAGAGCCCAAGAATGACAGAGCCCTGGCAGAGAAATAGTTCTTTAATGCTAAGACCAAACTTGATCTAATTTAGGGGGTAATACCCCCTAATGCCACTGTTACTACAGGACATAAATTAAGTTATTATTTCTTTCCACTAAGAAAGTAAGATATGTTGGTGTATAATTAGCAGATACCTTTCAACAACTTTTGGTAGAATGGTGTCATGTTAGCAGTTGCCCAGTTTCTCAATATGGTGCATGTTTATAACTTTTTCACTCATATCTTGGCCCACAGTTCCACATTTTAATTCCTGAAAGATTCCAGATTTCTCATTGATCATCATCTAGTGAAATTACCCCATTTAGTTTGCAAATCAGATTTGGAAGACTCTGACTTTACAATTCTTTCAGGTGGTACCCAGCCATCAATTTGAAAACAGAATTCAGGAATTTCCAATTTCCAACACAATGATTATCTAGAAAGAAGTCACCCATACAGGCTTTCCCTACTTCCCACTAAAATGTACAGGGGGAAAAAAAAAAGAAATCCCATACCATAACTAAAAATTGAGACTGAATAAAAAACATTTAATATACAAAATTAGGGTGAAAAATCCATGAACTATGAAAGGAATATAGCTGCATTGATTTTTTTTAATCAATCTAGACTTGCTTTCAATAAATATAGGCTACTTCCAAAAAAAGGAAGGGGGGGCGTATTGACTCACAATTTATAGCATCCTATAAACCATATATTGACTTAGTATAGAAGTCTAAGAAGCTGCATTTTTAAATAGCCAGAAAACTATTTTAAACACAGACATGCACACGCACATGCACGCGCGCTCACACACACACACACTCATACACACACACACACACAGAAAATCTTTTCCAACCCCACTCCCCCAAATTTGCACACTGTGTCCATTCATAAATCATGTGGAAAGATGGTAAGTTGCATCCTACCATGTCTGCAAGTCTAAACCAAGTAGTAGTGCATGCTGGGTTTTGTAGGGTTTTTTTTTTTTTTAACTTTCATTAGTTCTAGGTATTAAAATCAAACAGGAGAAGGATAGGCAGGCACCCTAAGGAGAGAGGAATTGTACAGAGAAAACTCCCACTAGAAATTTGAATAGAACACCAACTTGCCTTCTAATTTCAGATCTGAAAAAAAAAAGTCAACTACTATTCTCATAGATAAGAGATAACCAGGGCTATCCTTGTTTAAAACATCTTAAGTGTGGCTGGATCTTGCCTCATTAGTAGACAAATACATGTAAAAATTCAACCTGATACCTTTGACAAACTATAGACTAAGGTAAAGGTAGAGATAATTCTAAAAACTATTTATTTACTCATCTATTCAACAAATATTTCTGAACCTATTTAATTCTAATTCTATATAATTAGCACTATCAGAGGCACTAGACATGGAAGGGAAAATAAATCATATATGAGCACTCTACACTAAGTTTAAAGTCAAGTAGACAAGGCAGATATTAATTTAAAAATTACTTAAAAATTACACATATTCTAAAGCTGCTATAAACATAAAGAGAGTTATGGAAGGACATAGAAAGTTATATTACAGTATTCAAGACAATTTTTTTTAAATTTCTTGACATTTTCATATATGACAATGTATGTAAACCCTATATGTTGTACTTGTGTATTTTAATGTAATACAAATATAAATGTGATGTAACAAAACGTAGTCTCTATGAAAAGAAACAGAAATTATAATAAGAGAACAATCCAGAAAAATTAAAAGGACAATATGTACAATGGGACCAAATTAAAGGAAATTAAAGATATAATGCCAAAGTAAAAATCTATACTGAAGAGAGAACAAAACCAAACCTACATGGAGAAAGCAATGTCAGTAATGTGTGGAACAAAATTGAGAAATACCTCCTACAATAAACAGGATACAGACAGAGAGATGAAAATGATAGAGATGAAGACTATAGTTCTGGAAAGCACAGAACAGAGAACTAACACATGAATAACTTGAATTTTTAAAAAGAGGCCACAGAAAATAAACCAAAAAAAAAAGTTGAAAAATGATGGGGAAGGAGGTGGAAGGGGATGGAATATTCTAAACTGCAAAAAATCTTGTGTAGCTAACATATAGTAAAAGATTAAAAGCTTTTCCCTAAAAGCTCCTTCCCTAAGGAGAAGACAAGTATTCTTTCTTTCACCGTTTCTATTCAACATAGTTCTGGAAATTCTAGTCAGAGCAATTAGGCAAGAAAAAGAAATAAAAGGTATCCAAATTGGAAAGGAAGACGTAAAAGTATCTTTGTTCACAGATAGCATGCTCTGCCATGTAGACAAAACCAAGACACCCATACACACACTCACAAAACCAGTTAGAGCAAATAAACTAATTCAGCAAAGATGTGGGATACAAAACCAACACACAAAACTCAGCTCTATTTCTATACACATACAATGAATAATCTAAAAAGAAAATTAAGAAAACTATTTGCAATAACATAAAAAGAAAAAAGATAGAAATAAATTTAACTAAGGAGGCATAAGACTCTACTGTAAACTACAAGTATTGCTGAAAGAAATTTAAAAACTAACTAAATGGAAAGACATTTGTGTTCACAGATTGGAAGATGTAAAATTTACAATGTGATAAAACTACCCAAAGCAATATACAGGTTTAATGTAATCCCTATCAAACTCTCAACAGCATTTTTACAGAAATAGGAAAGCCCATCTTAAAATTCATATAGAATTTCAAGAGATCCAGAATAGCTAAAACAATCTCAAAAAAGAACAAAGTTGGAGAACTCACACTTTCTGGTTTCAAAACTTACTATAAACCTACAGTAACTAGAAGAGTGTAGTACTGACATAAGGGTAGATATATATATAGATCAATGGACTAGAATTGAGATCCCAGAAGTAAACCCTCACATCCATGGTTCATTGATTAGAACAAGGGTCCCTAGATAATTCAATGGGGAAAGAACAGTCTTCAACAAATGATGCTGGGGAAATTGGATATAGTCATTGGATATTCTCATGCAAAAGAATAAAATTAGACATTCATGTCACATAATATACAAAAACTAACTTAAAATAGGTCACAGACCTAAATTTAGGTCACAGAGCAAAAACTGTAGGGCTCTTAAAAGAAAATGTAGGGGCAAATCTGCATGATCTTGGTTTTTGGCATGGGTCCCTTAAGTATAACACCAAAAGCATAGGCAGCAACAACAAACAGATAAACAGATTAAAATGGATTGCATTCAAATTAAAACCTGGGTGGCTCAGTTGGCTAAGCATCCAGCTCCTGCTTTTGGCTCAGGTCACAATCTCAATCTCACGGTTTGTGAAATGGAGCCCCTTGTTGGGCTCCACACTGACAGCACAGAACCTGCTTGGGATTCTTTCTCTCTCTCCCTCTGCCACTCCCCCACTCGTTCTCATGCTCTATCTCTCTCTCTATCAAAATAATAAAATAAACTTTTAAGGGGCGCCTGGGTGGCTTAGTCGGTTAAGCGTCCGACTTTCGCTTAGGTCATGATCTCGCGGTTCGTGGGTTCGAGCCCCGCGTCGGGCTCTGTGCTGACTGCCAGCTCAGAGCCTGGAGCCTGTTTCAGTCTGTGACTCCCTCTCTGTGACCTTCCGCTGCTCACGCTGTCTCTCTCTCTCTCCTAGAAATAAATAAAAAACATTAAAATATATATATTTAAATAAAATAAACTTTTAAAAAGACAACAAAAGAAAAGAAAAGACAGCCACAGATGGAAGAAAATATTTGCAAATCATATATCCAGAATATGTAAAGAACTACAACTCAACAAAAGGCCAAATAGCCTGATTTAAAAATGGGCAAAAAGGGGCACCTGGCTGGCTCAGTCAGAAGAGCATGCGACCCTTGATTTCAGGGTTGTGAGTTCAAACCCCAGGTTGGGTGTGGAAGTTACTTAAAAAATAAAGAAAAAAAAGGGAGAGAGAGAAAGAAAATAGTTTACCCAAAAATAAATGTGTGGAATAATACTAAAAATAATTATAAAAATGGGCAAAGGATTAGAATAGACATATTTCCAAAGAAGATATAACAAATGCCCAACACGATTAGTTATTTTAAAAATGTATATCGGGGCTCCTGTGTGGCTCAGTCGGTTAAGCGTCCGACTTCGGCTCACGTCATGATCTCACAGTTTGTGGGTTTGAGCCCTGCATCGGGCTCTGTGCTGAAGGCTAGCTCAGAGCCTTGAGCCTGTTTCAGATTCTGTGTCTCCCTCTCTCTCTGACCCTCCCCTGCTCACGCTGTCTCTCTTTCTCTCAGAAATAAATAAAAAACATTAAAAATGTTTTAATTAAAAAAATAAAAAAATTAAAAATGCAAATCAAAACCACAATGGAGTCACCTGGGTGGCTCAATGGTTAAGCAGTGGACTCTCGATTTCGACTCAGATCATGATCCCATGGTTGGGGAGATGGAGCCCCAGGTCACGCTCTGTGCTGAGCTGGATGCTGCTTGGGATTCTTTCCCTCCCTCCTCGCCCCTACTGCCCTCTCTAAAACAAAGGAACAAACAAATAAAAACCACAATGAAATACCACTTTACACCCATTATAATGACTATTATCAATAAATTGAAAAATATCATTTTATCCTCAATTTGGTTTTTAAAGTGTCCCTTAGTCCTGGCTGTTCCCTGAAGACCTCTCTTCACTGCAGCTCCCTCAAGCAGTGGCTGTGTTTTCTCCCATTACGCCCTCCTTGGCAAGGAGTTGGATGGAGTACATATCTTTTTTTACACTCCTCATTCCCACTTCTAAACCATTCCCCCTTCCTCACTCCTCCCTAAAATCTCACAGCTTGCTGTGGGTCATTGGTCTATCCCACATTATCCTTCATCTTTTCTATTATAACTCGTGAGTCATGGCCACTCTCTAGAATATATCCACCTTACATATGGATATAAGACCTGGTGGTTTCACCACCATTAGGTGAGGCTTCTCATACACTGTCTTCTCCGTTTCTTATGTTTTTATTTATTTATAATGTTTATTTGAGGGGAGACAGAGACAGAGAGAGAGACACAGAGAGAGAGAGAGTGATGGGGGAGGGACAGAGAGAGAGGTAGACAGAGAATCCCAAGTAGGCTCCGTGCTTCAGCACTAAGCCTAACATGAGCCTCAGACCCACAAACTGTGAGATCACGACGTGAACCGAAGACAGCGCTCAGCCACCTGAGCTACCCAAGCCCTCCTGTCTTCTGTGTCTTAATCTCATCTTCCAATGATCTTGCCAACTAACTACTTTATTTTCGGCCAGTCGCTCCTCTGATCGCACCCTAAACCTACACTATCCAATACAGTCGGCACCAGCCACATGTGCCCTGGAGCTCTTGAAATAATGGTTAGAGTAAATGACAGACGGAACTTTAAGTTTTATTTAACATTATTTAATTTAATATAGAATTTCCAAATGATATGTGATTTAGTCATTGAAAAACTTTTAAGAATGTTTGGGTCAATTTGAGTATGTAAATTGACTTTTTTTTATTGTAATGGTCCTGAAATCTAAATATCTATCAAGCATCTCTGATAAAAATTGAACTTCTTTTTTTTAATGTTTATTTATTTTTGAGAGAGACAGAAAGAGACAGAGAGTGAGTGGGGGAGGAGCAGAGAGAGAGGGAGACAGAATCTGAAGCAGACTCCAGGCTCTGAGTGTCAGCACAGAGCCCAATATGGGTCTGGAACTCACAGAATGAGAGATCATGACCTGAGGCAAAGGAGGACACTTAACTGACTGAGCCACCCAGAAACCCCTAAAAATATAACTTCTTAATTGAGATGTACTTTAAGTATAAAATACATCCCAGATTCCAAAGACTTAGGATGAGAAAAAGAGAATGTAATACGTTTTGTTAATAGTTTTTACATTGATTTCATGTTAGAATAGTATTTTTGATATATTTGGTGAAATGAAATATATTATTCAAATTAATTGCGTGTCGGGGCACCTGAGTGGCTCAGTCAGTTGAGCATCCAACTTCAGCTCAGGTCATGATTTTACAGTTTGTGAGTTCGAGCCCCACATGATCCTCACCGGTGTCAGATCAGAGCCTGCTTCAGAACCTCTCTCCCCACTTCTCTCTCTGTCCCTCCCCCACTCACGCTTTCGCTCTTTAAAATGAACAAACATTTTTTAAAGACTAATTTTATCTATTTACCTTTTCAAACTTTATTTATTTTGAGAAAGACAGAACACATGAGTCAGGGAGGGGCAGAGAGAATCTCAAGCGGGTTCCACACTGCCAGCACAGAGCCAGATGCAAGGCTCGAATCCATGAACTGTAAGATCATGACCTGAGCTGGAGTCACACGCCTAACTGACTGAGCCACCCAGTTGTCCCTATCTCTTTACCTTTTATGTGGCTACTGGAACAATTAAAATTACATTTGTGGTTTGCATTATATTTCTGTTGGGCAACATTACCCTAGATCTTGCCATTACCATTAGCTGTACCACAATACCAATTCCAAAGGTTCCACTCCTTGGTCATACACTATCTTTCCACTTAATACCCCAACTCCAATAATTACTGAACCCACCAAGACATTCAATCCATTGATGCTACTGTCTTACACTATCCCTCTTCCAGTTCATCATTCCCTTTTACTCAACTTAAACTCCATTTTCCACTGTTATAGATAAGTTAATGAAAAAGATAACAAAAGACAAGTAGCAAGCAGCAAGGGGAAAAAAAGACATGGAGCAATAAAATATGTACAGCTAATTCTTATTGTGTTCTCTTTGTTTTACATTATTTTTTTTAATCTCTCAACAATATCATGAGGTAGTTACTAATTTTACTTTCATTTTTTCCATGAAGAAATAGAGATTTTGAGAGTTTAACTTACCCCAAATCCTAGAGCTACTAGTGGCAGAGCTAAGATGCTAACCAGGGTTAGAGATGTTCTTATTCACTACTTCTTGGTCCCTGTTGCGTGCTATGACACCATGATGGGAAAAGGAAACAAATGATAAAGGTTGCTTCATGAAGCAATTGCTGCCTCAGGCGCCTCTAGGTCTTGTTTCCTCTGCCTGAATTTGGCCCACTTTTTTGATCCCCATCTCCTGTCTCTGATTCTGACAGCTGATTTTATAGATGATTCAAAGCTATGCTTAGATATCTTCGCAACCCATTCTCCATAATCAATTTCTTCTAAGAGTTCCAGGAGTAATTCATTTATTTATAAATTCAACAAATTTATTGAGGACTTTCCCTATACCAGGCACTGCTATGGATACTGGTAAGACAGCTATGAACTAAACCAGCAGTCAGCAAACTATAAAAGATCGGATAGTAAATATTTTAGACTTTGTGGGCCTAGGGGCAAAATCAATAATGTAGTACTTAAAAAACAAAAGAGTAAACAAATATCCTCAATTTTTATTAACAAAATTAAAAATGTAAAAAAAATGAGTACAAGTTTTTTGTAATGTAGATCTCCCCATAAGAAGGATGAATAATAAAATCATTTTTTTTCTAGAAAGGATGACATTTTGCTTAATTTAGATTCAAGTTAGCTTTCCTATAATCAAATCTGTTGCAAATGTACATCTGTACATTTTAAGCTCAGGCAATACCAAAATGATAGGCCAGAAATGGCTGTAGTGTGACAATCACTGAACTAAACAAAAAATCCTTATATTCTCATGGAGGGATAGGGGATATAGGCCATAAACAAATATAATACAGCAGGAGATGATAAATGCTATAAAGACAAATAAAGCAAGGAGAGAGGAATGAAAGGTGGCTAATGAAAGGTGGCAGAAGCAATGTTTTTATGTAGGATTGTCAGATGAACCCTCCTTGGCTGAAACAGGGACCTGAGGAAACCAAGAAAGTAAATCATTGGAAGAAACTGAGGGTTCCAAGCTGAGGGAACTTGGTGAAGTCTCCAGAGTAGATGTATGTGTGATGTGTGACCAGTGGATGGGTGTAAACAAGGGGATGGTAGCTTCGATTATAGATGTCCTTGTCAGTCCAGAGTGAAATGTGAAATCATTGCAGGGTAGCAGGAAGAGAAGAGAACTGCATGAAAACTAAGTTGAAAACATAAATGAGACCAGACACAGCTTAATCACTTAATCTCCACTCCCAATAAATGTGGTCGTACATAGAAGCAATTTTGAATAATTTCTTCTCCCCCTATTTATTTATTTATTTTTATTTTTTACTGAATTGACCACTGAATATCTTGTGAGGATAGGTTCTGAGAAACAGAAGGGACATACCTTATCATTTAAATAAATTCAACAATTGCATACAGACAGCTATAACATGTCTAGAAACTTTCTGGTTATTATGAAAGAAATGAAAGAATTACAAGGCAAGGCCTTCTTTCTAATCACAGTAGAGAGTCAGGAGATGCATAAACAATGGATGAAATCCCCTTCTGGGGAATCTCCTGCTATGTGTACACAGCCTTTAAGATAGTGACCTCCCTCCCAACTTAAGAAGTCCAATGAGGCAGAGCGTTCCTCCACCTGCCCCTCTCCTGTCATTGATTGGTCACTTGATTTAAGTTCCCTAATCAGAAACACAACCTCACACTTGGGGCTTCAAATCCTGAACAAATGATGTAACAATATAGAGACCATGGGGGTTCAAATTTCCCTGTAGCATAGGGAGAACATAGAAAGGACTACTCCTGCATTTTCATATTTGCTGTGGTATAAGCTGCCTAACCCTTGTTTTTCGTTTACTTCCCAGTCTGGTTTTCAGCCTTTCCAGGATTCTATGAATACCTGATTTTCATCTAGATAGCCAGAGTCCATTTCTATTGCTGATGACCAAGAAGTCTATGATATCAGTAATGGAAGGCAGAGCAATTAGGGGCATCCAGAGGACTAACATTATTGTAAGTACAAGAAAATATCACTGGGGGTGTCTGGGTGGATCAGTCAGTAAAGACTCAGGCTCTTGATCTCAGCTCAAGTCTTGACCTCAGGGTTGTGAGTTCAAGTCCCACGTTGGGCTCCATGCTGGGCATGAAGCTTACTTAACAAAATAAAAATAGAAATAAAGTAAATAAAAAAAGAAAAATATCATTGTTACATAACAATATGAATGTAGCAAAACACTGAACTGTACACTTAAAAGAGCTTATGATAGTAAGTTTTGTTATAAATGTTTCACCACAATAAAAAAAAACACACAGGAAAAAAGGGCAGGAGGAAACTTTTGCTTTCAATGGTGTAAGCACATATCAAAACAGCAAAATGTATGTTTAAATATGTGCAGTTTAGGGGTGTCTGAGTGGCTCAGTCAGTTGAGCATCTGCCTCTTGATTTAGGCTCAGGTCATGATCACAGGATTGTTGGATCAAGGCCTTCAAGATTCTCTCTCTCTCTCTTTCTCTCTCTCTCTCTCTCTCTCTCTCTCTCCCTCTGCCCTTTCCCTGCTCATGCATGCATGAGCACACATATGCACATGTTCTCTCCCTTTCAAATAAAAAATTAAAAATACATAAATATATGCAGTTTATTTCAAGTCAATATGTTTACAAAATCTGTGTACAAAACAAATATTTAAAAACTTGTCACTTTCTTAACATTTTATGCTTATAAGAAAAGAAAATACTGGGGCGCCTGGGTGGTTCAGTCAGTTAAGCATCCAACTTCGGCTCAGGTCATGATCTCACAGTTTGTGGGTTCGACCCCCACATCGGGCTCTGTGCTGACAGCCCAAAGCCCAGAGCCTGCTTCTGATTCTGTGTGTCTCCTCTCTTTCAGTCCCGCCCCTGCTCTCTTTCTGTTGTCTCTCTCAAAATAAATAAAAATGTTAAAAAGAAAAAGAAAAAAAGGAAAAGAAAATACTATGAAATGGATGTTTGGCAAAGTCATCATTGAAGAAATGAAATTTGTGTTTACACTTGAAAGCTGAATAGAAATTAAATGAGTCCAGAAGAGGAAATTAAAAAAAAAAAAAAGAATTTCAAACAAAACATGACCAGGAGAGTAGGGAGATATGGCTGTACATAATAGGTACTGGGGAGTGAGATAAAGAGGTAATGTTAAGGAGTCATGAGGGCCAAGATATTGAATGGTTATGTAACTGTTAGCTTCTGGAAACTTTGAATGTCAAAAAGAAGATTGAGTACCTGAATTACTATGCAATGACAAAGAAGATGCTGAATAGGAATCAATACCTTGGATATTAAATTATAAAAGCAACAAACCTCACATGCCATTTTTGAGCCTTTCATAGTTATTTAATTTGTGTATTCCTATGAATTATCATTCTTTCTCTGGCATATCCTATAAATTGCTTTGTTAAATAGCTTTTCCAAGGGGGCCTGGGTGGCTCAGTAGGTTAAGCCTCCAACTTCAGCTCAGGTCATGATCTCACAGTTCGTGGGTTTGAGCCCTGCGTTGGGCTCTGTGCTGACAGCTAACTCAGAGCCTGGAGCCTGCTTCAGATTCTGTCTCTCTCTCTCTCTCTCTCTCTCTCTCTCTCTCTCTGACCCTCCCCTGCTCATGCTGTCTCTATCTCTCTCTCAAAAATAAATAAAACATTAAAAATTTAAAAAACAAATATCTTTTCCAATCTTCTAATGTGCCTTTATGTGCAATAAAGGCTAGAGACTTAAAAACTAAACTTCTCAGACTCCCTTGCAGTTAGCTTTCCAGATATCATGTTCTGCCATCAAATGTATTTATACAAGACTCGAATTTGGATCTGAAGTAAATGGGAGAGAAGTGACAAGAGACATCCATTTTGTTAGTGGAAATTGGGGCAGAGACAGCATGGAGCCAGGAGTTTTCATGGCAGCGTCCCAGGTAAACACGGTCATGGCAACATCAGCCACTCCTTTGGCAGCCCGTTTCAGGAGTGTGGCTCTTATAGGTGTCCCTGGAAACTCAACTTAGAGTCTGTTCCTTGAGCCCCCCCAAAGATTCGGCAAGCCATTTAACACTCTGTAATAAATCTTGTTCTGCTGACACTAGCTCACTGGGTTCTGTTCTCTGAAACCAACCCTGGCAAATATTTGTTCTAACTGTACCAGTTTGGAAAAAATTATCATGCTGTACTTTGTTAATGAATAGCATGTGTAGGTACACAAACGCAGGAACATATATCTTTCCTTCCAAAATTTTGAAACCTTAAAATTCACCACATTATTATCACATCCAATGTCCTTCTGTACTCTAAACAAAAGAGGGGTCCTATTTATCTAAATCTTATTTGGTAGAGAATATCAGTGTTAAGAGAATAAGTATAATGTATGTATTCATTTTGGGATTTCCAAAGTATTTTTCTTGATTAATTAGAAAAATATAAAGTGGTTAATCCTGATCAGGAAATATTTATTTGGCAGGACTGAGTCTCAATTTATTCAAGATGCTCTTTAATATACTAAAATTAACTGTTGTAATGACATGAAAATTCTATGATGCTAATAATATGATGTGAGTTATTTTTTTTGTCATGTAGCCTATTTGCAGAGTTCACTCAGTGGCTTAAAGTTCTTTTTCCCACGGGAAAAGCAAAACAGATCCCTAGATAGCTCATAGTAGCAAATGTAACACTTATTTTACAAAAAAAAACTTGTTTTTAATAAAAACATCCCACTGGTTGACAAATGAAATAATAAGGCTACTTGGCTGTTGTCATTGTTTTTAAAAGAAGTGTGTATGTGTGTGTGTGTGTGTCCAGTATCTGAAAAATGTCTTATTCTCTAACATAGTGTTAAGTCTTGGGTATGTGAGTATGCTGGTATGCAGCCCATGATTAGGAAAGCATAGAAAACTGATTTCACTATGCTTTTGCTCTTAGCAGCAGGATATAATCATTTGTAACAGAAATTATAAAATTGCACATTAGCATACTATGTACATTTCAGATTACAAGACTACGTTGTATATCATGTGTACATATATTGCTTGTGGATGTATTAGAAAATCTTTATTTCCACATGTTCCTGTTTTTTACTTATTTAAATCAATAGCTAAACAAATTATACTAAGGTCATACCAATGCTTTTCTATCCAGTCATGTCAACATTTAAGTATTGAACACATATTTCTATTGGTTTAAATGTTAAGTATCTTATTTGTCTTGAAATATTATGCTTTTTATAACTGATTTTGGAAAATATGCCAATGGATGTGGAAGAGATAAAACCTTAGAAACAGAAAATTGTAAACAGAAATAAGTGAAGCAAAAAGTCAATTTGATAAAGTATTTATGAGGTACCTATGATGTACATGACATTGACTTAGATTCTAGGACTATAGAAAGGTTTACCTACTAAGCCCAACAAAGAATGACAGAGGAAAAGGAAACCATTGCTTCTAAATCTGAGACACACTCCAAGCCAGTTTGATCCTAGCTTAGTTTTTCACACAATGAGCTATGCATCTGTGCTGCAGGGCCATTTCCAAATGCCCTCAGGAAGGAGGGACAAAATGCAGCCATTCAGACCCTAACTATCTAGCTGCATGACCCTATTATAAAATCTTTTTTTATTTTGAAGGTGAGCCTGCTTCCTGGAATTTATGCTCAAATGCAATTTGGAGTTCTTAAAAACATTATCTCCTTAACTTAAACATTTTGCATTTGCATGAGACACCAGGGAATATGAAATGATGCACTAATTGAAACATGACTTAATAAGCAGTCCATGAAACCAGGAGAGCCCCTGAACTGTAATCCCAGCTTGGATACCACTTGCTGTGTTTCTTTGGTTTAATTGAATAATACACCAGAATTTTAGTTTCCCCATTTGTTGAAAGAAATAAACAGTGAAGCTACCAGTCACTGAAAAATTGAATAAATTAAATAGTTAATTTTGTGCCTTTTTGTAAGGATGAATTATATATGTAAAGTCATGTTTGCTGAAAATAGAGCTTGCTGCCTAAAAAGTCTCTTGTACAGGGGAAAAGTCTACCAGAATCTATAATTTATGTCTTGATTGCTGATTATTGATTTATCAAGCTCAATTTTGGTATCTTTATTTGAATACTATGCTAATTGGTAATGAAACCAATTAAATGGCATGAGTCGTTAAGAAAAACAAGGCAAAATCTGTATGTACTGACGGGAAAAATATCCAAATCTATTGCTAAATGAAAAATAGCAAGGTACAATGCAAAGTGTAGAGTATTCTATAAGCTGTGTTTTAAGAAGGATGAGAAAAAGAGGGATGGGGAGGTGGGAAGGAGGGGGTAGTGAGGAGACGAAGAGGAAGAATAATTATAATCCAGTCACAAGGTGATGAGTTTTTCTGAGCACTTCAGAACACGTTTGCTTTATCCCCATAAATACAACACCTGTTTCAATGCCTGGTTCAAATGAGATGGTACAGGCATATGTATGCTGTGACTACCATCTCTAGAATGTCATTTAGGCATTCCACATATAAAGCAAAAACAGTTACAACCAAAATTAGTAAAGATTTTATAAGCTCTTTGTTAAGGATTTCTGAAATTCTAAACCAGCAAAACACTGAACCAGTAAGGAAAGGATTAAGTAAACTGCATTATAACCACTTTGCTGAAATATTGTGTAACTATTAAAAATTGGTTTTAAAAACTGTGTAGCAATAAATAAAAATATTTAACAGTAGGAAGTTAAATGAAAAATGGAGTATCCACTAAAGCTGAACACACACATTCCCTCTCTTCCAACAACTCCAGTCCAAGGAAATACATATATTCACGAAAAGACAAGGACAAGAATTTTCATAGCAACACCATTTTTGATTACCAAAACTATTTAATCACTCTGCTATGGATGGAGAAGAGAAATGTCCTTTGGCACCATCACATTTATTTTCTTATCAGGGTTACTTTCACAGGAAATATTTTATCGCTAACCTTCAAAGCACAGAATAAGGAATTAGAGGTCATTTCAGTTGGGACTCATATAGAATAATCGTAGATAACGTTTTGAAAGTCTTAAAAGAATCATGATACTTAAAAGTTGCTATACACGGGTGCCTGGGTGGCTCAGTCAGTTGAGCGTCCAACTTTGACTCAGCTCATGACCTCGCTTGTGGGTTCGAGCCCCGTGTCAGGCTCTGTGCTGACAGCTCAGAGCTTGGAGCCTGCTTCGGTTCTGTCTCCCTTTCTCTCTGCCTCTCCCCTGCTCACGCTCATGTCTCTCTCTCTCAAAATAAATGATTTAAAAAAAAAAAAACACTAAAAAAACAAAGATTGCTATACAGCTGGATGCCGCAGTGCACCGACCGCCCACTTTACCAGCTGTAATGGACGGCATCTCTATTGTCTGCAAGTAGAGGTAGAAGCTGCCAGTACACAAGGAGGTGTGTCTCTTCCCAGTGTTTCATGCATGCTCTGGGAAACGACACGTCCATGAGAGAGCAGCCTTTAGCTTCAGACATTAGCTGAGCTACCAGGAGCCAAGAGTTATCAGCAGTAGCAGGGGAGAGTGAGGTGGGAAGCCCTGGCTAGAAGAAGGCACTGGCAGGAGAGGGAGAGGGCTGACCGCAAGAACAGCAGGAGCCAGTGATGGCAGTAGAAGCCATGGGAAGAGATGCCAGGAGATGTTCACTTGGTATAATGACTGCCCCAAGGTGAATGCATAAAAGTAACAAATCATGACATCTCATTATATGCTGGCTCTGGTGTCAGCCCTCAGTCAGCATGACTGACTGACTGACACAAGCTAAAAATAAAACCAATAATAAGAATCCCAATTCCCTTGGTCTCTGACACCTCAGAGTGGTAACTGCTTATGGATGGGACAGCTACAGTCTTTGCCAGCCTCAATTACGTCAAATAATAAAGTGTCACTTAACAACCAATTTAAATAGTTTGAAGATTCTGACAGTAACTACTTCAAAATAAAAACCCTGCCTTGTGTGTGTGCTTTTTTTTTTATATATATAATCTTATCTCAGTACCACCACTAGTAAAAGAGCAGCCTAGCTAAAAGGCTAACCCCACAAACACCATCAGAAAACATTTGGAAGCTCCCAAACATTCAGGCAGATACCCAAGCAATTTCTCTCTCCCATCAGAAGGCAGGGGTTTCTGTCTGGAAGACAATTTGTGGAAAGGAACTAACATGCCTGTTGTTTACAAAACATCATCTGTTCTTCCTTTAGGAATATTATAAATATGCAATTTTTTTCACTGAAAGCTCTGCGTGACCTCTCAATACACAAACAATAAAGCCCGGCACAGGAACCTGGATCAGTCCTAGGATAAAGGTTGCTGTACTTCATATTCAGGGAATGAAATAAGATGAAATTGCATATTTAAATTCGACGGATGCTAAAGGATTTGCTTGTCCAAGCATTAAACATATTATGCGATTCAAATCACCATTGCCCACAAAATAATCTCTTTGGAAATTAACCCAAGGCTGCAAATTTATCTTGAAATTATTTAACAAGAAAGAACGTATAAAATACTACATTCTTTCAGGGACAGGTTTTCAGAATTATATACTAATAGCCTGAAACTTAAGTGTATTTTTCAGTGTCTTTTTATTCTTTCATTCATCAAATATAGCTCAGGACCTCTCCTCACAAGAAAATGTGATAGTACTAAAGAGGATAAGAAGATGAACTGAAAGTAAAGTCTCCACAAGTTTATAATATAATAGGGAAATTGACACATATGAAAATGACAATTCAAGAGAATACATGATTTTATTATGGAGTGACTTCTATGGGCCTGACAGACCGTACCAAGTGCCAAGTATACACCAACATTCTGGATTCTAGGGGCTCACCATACATTGGAAAGGGCAGATATACAAGCAAACAGGTTACAAAACAACATAATAAAGGCTAAAGCAGGGGTACTTAAAATGCTCTATGCTATAAAAGCATAGAGGAGAAAATAGTTAGTTGAGCCAGCCAGAGAAATCAGAGGGGATTGATTACCTCCAGCACCTAGTGGTTATATTGGGCTTTCTGGGATGGGTAGGATTTTACTAGGGAGAGAATGAAATTGATGACAGGATATTCCAAGCAAAGTGAACAGTAGACACAAATAAGACACAAATGTGAGAAATCAAGGGGATGATAGTCACTGCAATCCAGTTTTTATCTATTGTCCTGACATAATTTAGTAGCACCCACTTATACTCTCAAAAGTGCTAGTTTTGCACGTGACAGTACATGGTCAACCTAATGGAAGAGGACATCTTAGTTCAGAATTACTTCAACCTTAGGCATATTAGGAATGATGACTAAGAATTAAGGAGCATATTAAGGGATCAAGATTTTTTTCATCTTGTAGGCAATGAAGAGATGTCAGAAATGTTTAACTGGGGATGTATCAGACTATGTATCTTTAAAAGATAGCAGTAGTTGTTTTTTAGAAACTGGACTGGGATATAGAGCATGAATAGAGGGTCCGACTGAACTAAGGTATTAACAAAGAAGAAAATCCAGGTCCTGGTAAAATCAATGGGACCTTAAAGACTGATCAACAAAGAAAGACACTAGGATAGCCTCTTTTCTCAGTCCCCACTGAAGCCATTTGTAAACCATTACCATGTCCTTTAAGCCCCCAACCATGTGTACTAGACTCTCAGCTGTAATCTAGGGACATGTCCACTAAGCCTCCTGGCCCTGACTCCAAGATTTCTTCCATCTGTCTCTTATATCTTCATTCTTACTCCCTATCTGTGTCAGTTAAAAAAAGTTTTCCCATACGGAACCTGGGTGGCTCAGTCAGTAAAGCGTGCCTGCTCTTAAGCAAATAAAAACAACAACCACAATAGTAAATAACACGGATTGAGGTCTTACTAGGTTCTAGGCACAAGGCTTTGCCTGCTCTGTCGTATCAATCTTCTCACCAAAAACTCATAGTGTAGATACTATTACCATTCCTTTTTTAATGATTGAGAAGCAGACTTAGTGAACCTGAGTAACTGAACTTCAGAAAACAAAACCCACAGAGGTAATCAAAAGGAGCTACTCTCTGGAGAATGTCAGCCAAAGAGGCCTCAGCCATCACCTGTATAGTGATGGCTTCTAATATAAAGAATTCCAGAACTGTCTCTCCCCGCCTGAATTCCAAACATACCTTTGAACCCCCTACACATTTCCACTTGAATAATCTGAAAACCCAAACACTATATGCACAAAACTGAACCTATAATCACTCCCTTCAATAGCTCTCTGAAAAAAAAAAAAAACAACAAAAAAAACCTTCTGTTAATCTTTACTAGGTACTTGAGAGTAAATCTTGTTTCTTCCTTCTCCACCTTCCTTCATTCCTCAACCACCGCTATCAACTGTTTGCCATCTCCCATGAAATGTATCTCCAAAATCTCTCACATACTCATACCTACCCATGCCTTCCTTTCCCTACACTGCCCAAATCCAGCCCCATGCCGCCCCTTAACTATAGCTTTATAACAGCCACGTGCTTCAGTCTCTCAACTGCTTCATTCCTCCTCAACACATCAACAAGCCATCTGGCTGACATAGGTGGCTACGTTAGATGTCCTACACAGCTCTGATCATACCCATACTTAAAATCTTTATGGTCTCAAAGCTTAGCTCAACTGTCAGCTCCTTTTTTCCAGCTGTGCTCCCTGCACAAAGGAGAGTTGGTCATCACTACCTTCAGAGTTTTCCATCATAGTTTATACTAGAACAACATTTATCCATTGATAGTGGATAGCCAGGTATGTTGTGTTTCTCCCCTATCAGCCATGATTATGTGTGCCCTGATGGCAAGGATCTGAACTTATTAACCTTTGCATACCCAGCATCTAGCCCAGTGCTTAGCTTCCATGTTAAACAAATAAATAAACTTATCGATTTAGAAATGGCTGGATGGTCATCATACAGCGTCCCATCCATGTGCTGAAACAAGCTTTAATCATCTTTCTTCCAAATATAAGGATATTCAAGAAGTCTTTTCCTACAAAACTCTCTCTAGAAGGAAAATGGTAGTGAAAAACGGTGCCTAGTATTTCTAGCTTGAAGCAGAAGGCGCCAATTCTCACAAAACTTTGTTACAAAGTGCATTTCCAGAAAGGCTTGTGTTCTGCAAAGGTGTAGAGGTCAGATAACTAGCCGATTACCTTCTCTATGCACTTCCATTTGGAAGACTTATCTGAACGTTTCTAATGTTTTTTCTTCCCATCTCCCTTTGCTTTATTCTTCACACCCTCATCATTGAGAATGTTAATAGCCTTTAAAGAAATCAATATCCTGCCTTTGGGCTCTCACGAGGAGCTCAGTGCAGGTCTAGCAGGTGAGTCATTATAGCACTGGTTACGGAAACAGCTGCAAACCTTTCCCAGGGACATCAGCTGGCATGCTAAAGGGCACAATGTGGCCTTAAGATGAAACTGAATGCAAAGTCAAAATTAATTTAACATATTTTATTTATGATCCAATGAATTAATAATCAAGGATATTTGCATGGGCAAGGTTTTTAAGCAGTAGAGTATTCTTTGATTGAATTAGTATTTCCCTTCAAAAGATATTTTAAATATTAGCACAATAGAGCATATTGGAGTGAAATCAAAAAATCCATTTGTGAAAATTCTTTGTAACTTACATAAGTTGAGTAGGTAGCGAGTGATGACACCTTATACAAATTTTGTTCTCGTGGAATTTTCTTGTTAGTAAAATTATAGAAGAAATATGAGACTTACTCATCTCCATCAATATCCTTCACATAATTTTTCTAAATTATATCCAAAAAGCCTATTGAAGTAAGAATTTACATAGCTTTCAAGAGTGATAAAGAAGGTAGGAATAAATGCTATTTATGTATCAAGAAACTGAGGCATATCCAACTGATTCTTTATTTCCCCAAAGATGTAACTATTAGTTCTAATGAATTTGATGTCTCCTTGGCCACCCAAATCTTTATTCTTGTTTGATGTGTACACATCTAGATCTTTCCTCTGCAATTATTTTCATAGATATTCCAATGGAAAGATAAACAATGGTATTTGAGACCTTTATATCATGCTGATAACATTATTCTGCAATGTATTTTTACTTAATCTTGTTTGTGGTCAAGAATAGCATAGAGTCAAATCCCAACTCTGCCCCTTTATCACTTGTGTGACCTCAGACAAGTTACTTAAACTCTCCCCTGCCTCAGTTTTCCCATCTGGCAGATGGAGATAATAATATTACCTCCCTCATAGGGTATTGTGAGGTCTAAATGTAAATCCTTTAGAACAGTGCTTGATACATGGCATAAACTCTACGAGTGTTGGCTTCCCATTATCAATGCTATTGTTTTCCTTATTTTTCTTCATTTCTGAGCATTATTTCAAATTCTGGAGTCTCTAGATTCCAAATTCTGGATCTCCTCCACCTGATGACTTTAAATACCATTCACACTCATCTTTCAAATTTATGTCTCTGAGCTGTACCTCAGCATTGAATTCTGACTCACATATAGAACTGTGTACTCTCCATCCCTAGCTGGATGTCTAGGAGACATCTCAGAGCTGGCATGTCAAAACCTATACTCTTGGCCTTCCCCTAACCCGGACTCTCATCCTACACTCCTTCTAGCTGATAAGGCGAAAGCCCTTCGAATCTTCTCGGACTCCTTTCTGTATCTCTCACCCCATATCCCAACAATCAAGAAATTCTGGTGGCCCTGTCTTCCCCACATGCACATCCCAACCTTTCTCACTACATCAACAACTCCAACTCTGGTCACAGATGCAATCATAGATGATTATACTAGCCTCCAAACTCATTTCCCTGTTTCTACCCTTGCCTCCTTTAGTCTGTTCTCCACACACCATTAGCAAGATTCTATTAAAACATAAAGCAGACCATCTCATTCTTCTGTTTGAAACCCTGCAATTGCACAATGGCTCCCTCTCATTTAGAGTCAAAGGCAGAGTCCTCACTACAGCTACAAGACCTACCTACAAAATCACCCTACTTCTGACATCACCTCATCCTAGTCTTTCCACAATCACTCTTCCATGACAGCTACATGGCCTCCTTGCTATTCCATGAACCATCAGGCATGTTCTCACTGCAGGGTTTTTGCACTTATTAGAACCCTAACTAGATGATCATCCCCCAAACATCCACATGTTTCTCTCCCTCATATACTTTCAGGTGTTGCTTCAAATATGACCTTCTCTTTGAAGCCTCTCTGATCACACTATTTAAAATTACAAACCATCCTTCCCATGTCCCAGCTCTGAACCCACAATTTCTATCTCACACCCTGCTTTCTTTTCTCCATAACACTTACTGCAACGTTTCCAATACTTTATTTTTAAATTTGTGTTGTTTGCCTATCTCTGTCTATTATAATATGAGCTCCATGAAGGTATTCATTTTTGTCTCTTTGTTCAATGCTTTTATCTCCAGTGCCTAAGATAGTGTCTGGCACATGACAACTATTCATAAATGTCAATAATAATGAGTGTGAGTAAATATTTGGTAAATAAGTAAGTCAAGGCACTATGCCTTATTTACCCATTTCCTTAATGAGTGACATTTAAATTGTCTTATGTGATGTGAGCATCTGTGCATGTCTTCCTAGAGTAGATATTAAATTGTGGAAAAGCAGGGTCAAATATTTGTACAAATTCATCTTAAAATTTACTGACCACCTGACCTCCAAAAAAACTCTAATAACTTATATATCCAAGAACAGTATGTAACAGTACTCCTTCAAAATTCACCTCAAATATTGGTGTCTTTTAATCTATAGCTCTTTTTGCTTAGACTACCCTGTCTTCAACTTCCATTCCCTCCCTAGTGAAATTCTACACATCCTTTTTTTTTTTACTTAAACATTTTTAATTTTTTTATTTATTTCTGAGAGAGAGAGAGTGAGACAGCATGAGCAGGGGAGGGTCAGAGAGAGAGGGAGATACAGAATCTGAGCTAGCTGTCAGCACAGAGCCCGATGTGGGGCTCGAACCCATAAACTGTGATATCACAGAGCCGAAGTCGGACGCCTAACCAGCTGAGCCACCCAGGCACCCCTCTACTCATCCTTTAAAACCCAACTCAACCGCCATGACTGAGAGGCAAGCAATTCCCTCTGATTTACCTGGTTGATGCAATTAGCCATTTCCTCCTCTATGCTCTTATAGAACACTTTTATATACCTCTGTTTTAATCTTTATCATGTTGTTTTGTAATTTGTTTGTGTTTCTGGATTTTACACTACACAATGGGCTTCCAGAATCTAGAATATTAGTCTAGCTTTAGATCTGGTGGAATATAGGCAGAGAAAAGTCAATCAATCAATATAATAATATATTTCCTTGAATAATGTTGATTCTTGGTCATCTCCTCCAGAAATTCAGATTCAGTAGCTCCTAAGTAAGACCCAGGTATCTAAATATTTATTCAGCACCTCCAGTGATTCTTACTTAATCCTTCCACCAAACATAGCATGAGGAATACAATTACTAAGAAATACTAGGGAAAGTATACTAAGATCAAGCATTGTAGAATTATATCCTGATGTTCTACCCACCATTCTTACAGGTGTGTTTGTTAAAGAGTCATTACTTAGTCATTTTATTGGGCTTGATTGACATATAAAAAGCTATACATGTTTAATGTATACAACTTGGTAAGTTTTGAGATAAGTATGCACCCATGAAACTGTCACCACAATGAATGCCATAAACATATCCCTCACCTCCAAATGTTCCCTGCAGCCCTATTTTGTTGTTTAAAATCTCAGTATCGTTTGGTATCCTCCCCAAAGCTCATGAATATCAGCCAACTGATATATTCCCAAAAGCTCATGAATATCAGTCAATTGATTCAGTGAACTGCACAGGAGAATAAAGAATTTACTGGCTACAATTCACTCCAATTAAACTAAATCAAAGAACTCAAAATAAATCTTGTTGTTTTAGTGCTATGCTTCAACTTACTGAAATATGAGCCAGCTGAGTTATTATAGTTTTCAAATGGGAGGCAACAGGAGCATATGGGAAGAGAGGGTGCTGTCCTCCAACACACCAGACAAACAGAATAACTAGAACAGATATTCTTACCAATCTCCATTTTATAGAGATGAAAACTAAGGTTTAGAGTGGTTGAGTGACTCATGCAAGTACACACCTCCTAGTAACTGGTAGAATTTAGATGTTTAACCCAGGTCTTTCCAACTCTAAAATTGAAGTTTTTTTTTCCGTTGTACCAAATTTTTCCCATATACTGCAAAGAAAATATTGTTGAGTGTGTTAAAAAATGATCTGTGTTTCTTGTGATAAATTACCTAACACTACCATTTAACAGTTGTGTCATCGTCTTCTAGTCCTTGAATTTCTTTGGGTAATGGATGAAAAAAACAATAGTGCTGACCGAAGGAAGTCTATAGGAGCAAGACCAGCACAGAGTAGCTGTCAGGAGATACCAAACATGGAGACTCCACGTGCCACTCTACAGTGCCCACAGCTGAAGACTATCGTGGAGATTCTATCCCTAGAATGAGTCAACAGAGCAGTGCTTAGGATGAGAGCCATGTTCTGTTCTGGTCCTAACAAGCAGGGACAAAGTGCCTAAGACCCATATTGAGGTACCTAGCTCCAAATCCCAGCCCCACCACTTTACTGTCAGATTGTTGAAATCTGACAATACATTTAATCTCTCTCAGCTTCAGTATCCCATCCACGAGATGCTGATGATCGCAGTATCCTTTTCAAGACAGGATTAAATGAGCAAGAGAAGCTGCCACACAACGAATCTCAGTTGTTATTATTATTATACCACAGTATAATCCAGTATTTAATATAGACATCTAAAATGTCCATTCTCTTCCAACCAGAAATAAAATCCAATATGCTTAGGTACCAGGGGCTAGCAGAGAGTGTGTTTCAATTTATGTTTATTCAGTGTTAAATAAATATCATCTAAATAATATTATCAGGGTACTAGTAACTTCACATTTTACATTCTAATAGAGACTGTGATCTTCTTAACCAGGTCTTGAAACCTTATCACATTATCTACACTGAGCAACAATGTATGCAATATTCTATTTATCTACTTAACAAGATCACTTATTTAATACTATAATTATTTTCTTAACTTTTTATTCTCCATGTGATAAAAGATAGAAGAATATCTCTTACATTAGTGCATTAAGATAATGTAAGCCAGGTGCCTGGCTGGCTCAGTTGGTGCAGCATCAGACTCTTGATCTCAGGGTGTGAGTCCAAGCTCCATGCTGGGTGTAAAGATTATTTAACAAAAAAATCTTTTAAAAAATTAAAAATTAAAAAAATTTAAGACATGTAAACAATCATGGCTTATAATAAATGGGTATTTGTTTTCATATGAAAAGTTATTATGAAATGTTCATGGTAGAAACAAAGCTCATGCTATTTAAAGAAGAACAAAGATATGTGTCTGCATTAATATATTTTTTTTAATTTTAATGTTTATTTTTTGAGAGATAGACCGTACAAGTAGGGGAGGGGCTGAGAAAGACAGAGACACAGAATCTTTTTATTTTAAATCAAAGCATTTGTTACCATTTTATTTGTGACAAAACAATTGGGTGACGTAAGGAGACACAGAATCTGAAACAGGCTCCAGGCTCTGAGCTGTCCGCACAGAGCCTGATGCAGAGCTCAAATTCATGGACCATGAGATCATGAGCTGAGCCAAAGTGCACTACATGAAACATTTATAATGCCATAGTTTAAACAAGTGTAAGCAATTTTGTAATATTTGATATTATATTTTACATATTACATAGGAATTCTTAGATAAGATTATTATGTGATCTTTGTGAAGTATGTGTTCAATCTTCATACAAAAGTAATGTTTAGTTTATATTTATTTATTTACTTTTAAATGTTTGTTTATTTTTGATGAAACAGTGAGCCAGGGAGGAGAGGCAGAGAGAGAGGAAGACAGAGGACCCAAGCAGGCTTTGAACTAACAGCAGAGAGCGTGTTGTAGGGCTTGAGCTCACGAACTGTGAGATCATGACCTGAGCTTAATCTACTGAGCTATCTAGGTGCCCCTAGTTTATATTTTAAAGTTGAAATTAATTATGCAAAAATTTTCTTTCTGGTAAAATCTATTACACATCAGAAGACATGACTACATAACTGAATTAAAGCATTGCTTGATCTGGTTCATTTTAATGTATATGTGCTGTATATACAATACTTTGTGGAGCAAAGAAAATTGATATTTAACTAAAGTTTGAGAAAGCATGTAGACATGTTCATTCCCACACAGAAAGTTTAAAGGAAGAGATGTTATATTTATATTTTATTAGGAAGTAATGACTATAGTGTCTTGTGATTTTTTGGAAAGTGGATGTATATTGAGACTCATTTTTCCAAAAAATAACAAATGATTTTTTCCTTCATTTCTTTTCTTTCTTTCTTTTTTTTTTAGAAAGAAAGAGCAGACACACGAGCACATGAATGGTTGGTGGGGGCTTCAGGGGGAGAGGGGCAGAGGGAGAGAGAGAGAATCCTAAATATGCTCCATGTTTACCATGGAGCCCAATGTAGGGCTGGATCCCACAACCCTGGGATTTTGACCCCAAGCCAAAATCAATAGTCAGATGCTCAACCAATTGAGCCACACAGGCACCCCCCCCTTCTTTTTTTAGGTAAGATCTATATTCGAACTCACTACCCTGAGATCAAGGGTGCATGTTCTACTGACTAAACCAGACAGGTGCCTCCAAATGACTATTAATTAAGTCAAGAAAATAATATTAAATGTTATGAAGGAACCAATCTTGTTGAATAGCAATTATGTAAATCAATTACCTGAATCTATAAACCATAGAAGACCCCAAAAGTGTCTTAGCAACAACTTCAGAAGCAAATATGTTTACTACAAGCTTTGTGTAAGAGTGATAAAATAATTCATCTTTAAAATTTCCAATTATTTTAATTTCTAAATGGTCTTATGAAAAATAACTGAAAAAAGGTAAACTTTTCATATGATTAGCTACTACTGATTACAGATTACTTTCATCTAGCATCTTAAAATAGTTTGGAAAATGGATGAAATCCATTTAAGGCTTAGTTCATTTATTTTATCTAACTTTATTTTTCATGCTATCAATGTTCTTTCACTTAACTTTCTCCTTGTGACATATTATAATAAAGTAAGTTCATATTAGAACAACAGATTACGTTGTAAACAGCAAATGTCTCAGTTGTCACTTTAGAGTACAAATGTGGTATCAAATTAAATTTTTTATATTTATTTTCTCGTAAGACCCAAACTTACATTTCGGGGACTTTTATTCAAACTCACTACTGCTGAATTGCAAAATGTTGTCTTTGTCCTCAAGACCATGACAGAGAACTTTATCTGCATTCAAATTGCCTACCGGTTTGTGGTATTTCAATAATAAAACAGCAGGATTGAAGGCTCATGATGAGAAATCTGACTAATTACCTGTTAGATGATAGATGGTTGTAACTAGGCAGTGCCAGTCACTGAAAACAAAACACTTCGAGATATCAATCAGCTTCCTGACAAATCCAATTTCCCTCACATTCAGCGGACAATAAACGGGAATTTTACCTCTACATCTACAGAGTGCAGAGTTATAACTTTAAAATATGCATAATGATATTTTAATAAAGTAGTTTTTTAATAAGTTAATATTAAAATACCTGACATATTCATATTTCAATCTCACAGCTTTTAAATAAATAGATGGTGGAAATAATTAACATTGTAAACGTGTATTGTATTCTATTGAGGAGGGCAAGGTGTACTTAATAGTAGTTTTCCTATTTTCTTTCTTCATTTACATTTAACTCAAATTATTCACAACAACTCTACTGGCTATATTGGCTCTCTTCATTTTTTTTTTAATTTTGTGGTAAATGAGTTGGATGTACATTCTACATGAGATTCAAAAAGCAGAATGTCCAATTAACACTGCCACATATCAGCATGTGGGCAGAGTTAAAGCAAAGAGGGATTGAAGCATGGAAATTGAATGTCCGCCCAGAGAAACACCTCTTTCTTCCTTATAAGGAGTGATCACATAATCAACATTTCAAATTTATGATTAACCCTAATAAGTTATAACTTTCAATATCCAATTTTGTGATAAAAACAAGAAAATTAAAGGTGGCAGAGAAATGGAGAGAGGAAAAGTGTTTGTTTGCTTCCTTTTTACTGAAGAAAATTGAATTTGTAGGCAAAGATCTAAAAGTTTAATAGTATATAGTCTGATAGAGAACAAGTGGAGGGTTGATGGAGGCAGATGGGTGGGAAATGGGCTTAGATGGGTGATGGGTACTAAACAGGGCATTTGTTGTGATGAGCACTGGGTGTTGTATGTAAGATGAATCACTAAATTCTACTCCTGAAAAATATTACACTGTATTAACTAAAATTTAAATTTAATAACAAAATAATTTTTTGTTAACTAAAACTTAAATTTAAAAAAATAGGTGGGGCTTAAGTTTAAAAAAAAATAGGTGGCTCAGTCAGTTAAGCATCAGACTCTTGGTTTTAGCTCAGGTCATGATCTAATGATTTCATGAGATTAAGCCCCACTGGGGGCTCCACACTTACAGATGGAGCTTGCTTGGGATTCTCTCTCCTCTCTCTTTCTCTCCCTCTCCCCCACTTGCTCTATGTCTCTCTCTCTCTCAAAATAAATAAATGAACTTTAAAAATTATAAAAAATAAAAATTAAAAACTTAAAAAATAGTATATACTCTGAAACTAGACCCTTTCAAATGTTAATGGAAGGTAAGTTGATACAATTTCATTAAAGGATTATATGACAATAACTATCAAAATTTAAATGCTTAAATACAGCAACCCACTTTAATGTCTCCAATAATTGTCCTCATATATGTTCACTGCAGTACCATCTTTAATTTTTTTAATTATTTTTAACTGGAAATAACTTTAGCTCCCTCCATACGGGACGAGTGTAAATACTTTATTGAACAATAGAACACTATGTAACCAAATATAGTTCTTAAAAAAGGATGCGGTAGATCTGTATATGTTATTTTGTGACAATGTTCAAGACACATTTTAAGTGAAAATAAGCCAGAAACATGAGCTTTTTTTTTTTTTCGGAGAGAGAGACAGTGTGAGCAGGGGAGGGTCAGAGAGAGAGGGAGACACAGTATCTGAAACAGGCTTCAGGCTCTGAGTTAGCTGTCACCACAGAGCCCGACGTGGGGCTCGAACCCACGAACCGTGAGATCATGACCTGAGCCGAAGCCGGACGCTCAACAGACTGAGCCACCCAGGCACCACATGTCTGAGCTTTATAAAAGAACTTAAAGGAAATAAATATAAATATATGTTTGATTAGTCATAGAAAATTTGTAGAGGGTTACATGAAATGCTAGCTTTGGCTGCCTTTGGAAAAGGAGTCTAATGTTCGCTTGGGCAGCACAGATACTAAAATTGGGAAAGGAGTCAGGAGACCTGAAAGGGAGGGACTACTTACTGTCCATTGTATACTCTCTTAAATTTTTTGAAATTTTATCATCCTCTTTTATATCCATTCAAGCAATAAATAAACAAATGGGAAAAAAATGAAAGAAAGAAGGAAGGAAGGGAGGAAGGAAAGGTGGAAGGGAGGGAGGGAATATATGCACACAGATGAGCCTGTTTGACTCCAAAGTCCGGTCCTCTCTGGGTGTTCCACAGTCAAAACTTGAGGAGAGGTGATTAAATTTTTTAAAGCAGCCTAAATTCTGCATGTTCCTGACATAACCGTGAGAACAGAAACAAAAAGACACGGCCTGAGTTGATACTAATGAGCTGAATTTGAACATGGCCATCCCCCGAGGCTGACTGCTTGGCTGTGACCTAGTCTGTGACTAAGAACTGTGAGTCAGGGTTTGAGGACTGCAGTATCTAATCCAGGCCACCTGGGAGAACAAAAGGTCAGTCTGGCCGTGAAGCACTTGAAGCTCACACTTCGTCTACCCAGCCAGGCACAGAAGACGATTTGCAAGGACGACGGAACTTAGAAAAGTTCGGAAAGTTGGAAACTCTCCCCAACTCATCCTACACCAGAATTCTATGAAGATTTTGGAGAGAGATACCTGTTCTTTCAGAGCAATAAGACCCATGTTGGTACACCCACACCCACAGACACATATAAATGCACACACATACACACATCATTAACTCTATCAGTAGAAGGGATAAGTCTTTAAACAAGGTAAGATTAAGGAACGTTTATAAATTCAACTGAAAATTTTGACCACTGAAGGCATAGCACATTAAATACAAAATCAGGAATCTAAGGTATAAAAAACTTTTGTCTCAACATGATGAAAAACTGAGGGAGAGGTATGACTTCTATAATGACAAGACACTTTGGAATCATGAGGCGCAGGAAGCAGAGATGAACTTCAAGAAGGAAAGATTTTAAGCGAAATCTCCACCCGTTTCTAAATTTAATCCAAGCCCAGTTCTAACCAGAAAATGTGTAGGTACAGTAATAAGACTATAGATACTTGTATAAATAACTAGAAAAATAATAATTCCTTTACCTTCCAACACCTTCTTTTCATTCAAATATATATTTATTTATTTCAAAATATAAATATTAACTATGAAGGCCACAAAGCATTTCAAAATTATATTAAATAAGAAAGTAAGAATAATAATGTGCCATATGAACACATAGAGCAATTGGTCCCCTCCACATGAAAATTGAATAATGGGGGGAAATGCAGATCAGGGTTACCAGCATATAAAAAAAGAGAAAAAATGTAAAACTCAATTAAAGAGAAAAATTTAATATGTTATTTAAAAATAATAGGCTTTTGGCTTTTGGTTCAGAGGATGCAAAGGTGCAACTGTCTTTGGTCATCCCGAATCTGGGTTCATCCAACACCAGCAGCCTCCACCAGGCCACCTAAGTTCAACCTCAACAAGATCAAAGTCATACACCTGAGGTGTAACAATGAGGAAGTGGGTGCCATATCTGCCCTAACACCTAATGTCCAAGACTGACCCCTGAGTCTGTCTCCAACACAGGTTAGTGATGATATAGCCAAGGCAACTGGTGATTGGATAGGTCTGAGGATTACAGTGAAACTGATCATTCAGAACAAACAAGCCAAGGTTAAAGTGCTACCTCCCGCCTCTGCCCTGATTATTAAAGCCCTCAAGGAACCACCAAGAGACAGAAAGAAGCAGAAATACCACTTTTATTTTTAAAGGGAAGGGAAAAGGCATTGAATTTCTAAAATTTTTTTGAATGTTTATTTATTTTTGAGAGAGAGAAACAGAGCATGAGTGGGGAAGGAGCAGAGAGAGAGGGAGATGCAGAATCTGAAGCAGGCTCCAGGCTCTGTGCTGTCAGCACAGAGCCAGACGTGGTGCTCAAATCACAAGCCATGAGATCATGACCTAAGCCAAAGTCCACAGCTTAACCACCTGAGCCACCCAGAGGCCACAGAAATATCTCTTTTGATGAGATTGTCAACAATGCCTGAAAGACGCCACATGGATCTTTAGCCAGAAAGCTCTCTGGAACCATTAAAGAGATCCTGGGAAGTGCCCAATCTGTGAGCTGCAATGTTGATGGCCACCACCCTCATGACATAATAGATGGCATCAATAGAGTACAGTGGAATGCTCAGCTAGTTAAGAGCTACAGTGGAAAATAATTCAATAAAGGATCATTTGACAACCAGGTAAGTAAATAAATAAATAATCATAGAAAAGAAAAATATAAATAAAACACAGAAGGAAATCAAAAAAGAGAAAAATGTAATATATTTTTATTCAAGATTTCCAAATAGATGAAATGTGAATTAACAGAACAAGCTTGTCTGAGGAATCAGTTATTTTTATTATCAAATTATATATGTGTGTATTATATAATGTGCATTCATAAATACTAATCTGAAATATTTAAACTATGAAAAAATCTAATGTAAGAAAAATATTTTGAGTCTTTAATGCAGTTATCAAATAAGGAAGGAAGGAAGAAAGGGAGGGAGGGAGGGAGGGAATACATGCACACAGATGAGTCCGTTTGACTCCAAAGTCCAGTCCTCTCTAACAATCATGTCTTCTGTCTCTCTTAGTATTTGCAACTCATAAATTTTTTTCAAAGGACATAGTTACCAGAATACACATTTCCCACCAAAAATGTCAAACAAACCTTGAAATTAGGTCCCGGGATTAGTCTACAATAGATAACAAAGACCTTCATAAAACTGCAATCTGGCAAGCATCTTTCTACTTTGTAATAAGGCAGTGAGATAATTTCACCAAGAATCATTCAAGGGTTGACAAATCAACATTTGAAAAGATGGATAAGTCGAAAGACTAGTAAAAGTAAGTTTCAAAACTATCTTTTATTTCTAATAATACATACAAGAATAATTTATTTTTAGACAAATATCGGCTATCCCCCTAAGCAGCAACAAATATTCAATGACTCTTGAAAAGTTCTTGAGAAATGCTAATGAAGTTATCTCAGTACCAGTACTCAGGAACAAAAGGACTGACTCATGGTGCACAGTGGAGAAAGAAAGGCCATAAAGAAGTCAAGGAAAAAAGTAAGGACCACTTAAAACAAAATGGGTTATAATATCTAAATGTTTAGTGATAGACTGGTACTTAGACAATACTGACTTAAAGTGCATAATAAATTATGGACAAAATGATATGAAATCTGGACTTTTCTTCAAAGTAATACAGGATGAGGGAGTAGGTGAGGGTATGGAAGAACATGTGGCCATTAGTTGATAGGTACTGAAACTGGATGATGACTACATGGTTTATGATTATGTTTTTCTAGTTTTTTAAATATATTTAAAATGCACCATGATAGCTTTTGTAAAAAGAAACAAGTTAAAAAATGGGTGAAGGGTGCCTGGCTGGCTCAGTCAGAAGAGTATGCAACTCTTGATCTCAGGATTGTGAGTTCGAGCCCCATGTTGGGTGTAGAGCCTACTTAAAGAAGGAGGAGGAGGAGGAGGAGAAGAAATAAGTGAGAAATGGGGTGTGGGGACAAAAGAGACACGGTGTCCATATAATGTTAAAAATGAAAAGGGGTAGCATTAATAATTTTAACTGCTACAGGCCTAAACCAATGCTGTCTTGGGCAGTCCATGATACATGATTACTCTACTTTTCACCAGCAGGTTTCAAATATCTGGCTAATGAGGTTTAAAATTTGCTACAAAAACAAAAAGACAGAGAACAACTTGTAACGGTGAACATTTAGATCATTAGCAACCACTTGTTTTTTAAGTCTCTGTAAAGAACTGGTCCCAAAGCATTGCCTAACCACTGATCCTTCTGGACCAGAAGTTGCACACTGGTGGCCTGGGGTTGGATTCAGCCTGCAGATGTGTTTGCTTTGGCCTGCAATGTATTTGGTCACAGATTGCTTTTCTTAAAACTCTGAGTTCTTTGCCAATATTTCCAGGCTGAAAGATGTCATGTTAAAATCCAGATTTCTATCTTCTCTTGAAACACTTGAGGAGTTTTAAGAAAAGGCAGACATTCTCACATGGCAACAAATCCACCCCAGTCCTCACTTCTCCCCAGTGAGTTCTATTTCTGGGCTGCCTTGCTTGGTTCCTTCTTTGGCTCCTACAGATAGTTGACTTCTCAACTTTTGGACTAGATCAAGCTCTCTTCATTAGAACAATGAAAGTGAGGTTGCCTGCAGAAGCTGTCATTTTATAAGCAATTGAAAGTAGAAATCAACAAACCCAGACAATTAATCTGAAAATTCCTGAAGATTTGTAAACTTTTAAATAAGTCCAACGGAAGAAGCTAATTCTATTTAGAAAGGATCTGTGACCTGCACTTGTGTCTCTTGTGAGACAGAATTGTATTTACATGCTTAGTGTTGGCACTAAACTGAGGAAGAGTTATTGGAGAACAGTTTGGGGGATTTTATTTTCAACTGGTTTCCATTATGAAATCTCACTGCAGCCAGGCTTATATCAACTCTGGTCCACACATGGTTTGGCCTCTCCTATTATCTATGGATTAAGTTATTATCGTTATTAAGTGTTTTAGGGTAGGGGTGATTCATATTCTTGGTACTAAAACAAAAGAGTTGAGATCTATTTAGAGACCTGTCTTAAACACTTTGTGGTCATTCATATAATTAAAAGTTACATGATCATTAGGAGAAATGAGCTAGAGCTATAAAGAATAGTATAAATCCATAGCACATATTCCTCTATAAAAAAATTTGCCAAAAAATAACATTACCGTTTCATTCATCCTATATACTCATTATCTACAATTCCTCTCCCCCTTTTGTCTCCTTCAAACCTACTCCAAAGAGATCATTATCTCTACCATTACAACCCTCCGACTGTTCATGTCAAATCACTGATACCCTCTGTTACTGAATTAAAATGATCACTTTTCTGTCCTCCTCATCTGACTTGCCCTGCCATCATATTTGACACAGCTGATCACTCTTCCGTTCTTGAAACACTTTCTTCATGTGCCTTTCATGACACCACCTCTCCTGGCTTTCTTCCTCTCTCACTCACTGCTTCTCTGTCTCCTTTGCTAGTTCTTCCATATCTCTATGACTTCTAAATTTGGGAGAGGCCTAGACTTGAGCCTTATACCTCTTCTCTTCTTTCTTTTTCTTTGTTTTTTGGTGGTC
This sequence comes from Crocuta crocuta, assembly GCF_008692635.1. Classification (NCBI taxonomy): domain Eukaryota; kingdom Metazoa; phylum Chordata; class Mammalia; order Carnivora; family Hyaenidae; genus Crocuta; species Crocuta crocuta. Next base: position 1,494,622 of record NW_027530356.1, on the reverse strand, counting down.
TCATTCAATCTCAAAGCTTTAAATACTATCACTATGCTGACGACTCCAATCCACCTGCCTGCTCAACCACTCCACACAAACGTGTAAAGGTATATCTAACCTAACATTCCCAAAACTGATTTCTTGATTTCCACTCCCTCAACACATATGTCCTAAAACTTCCCCTTCCACAATCTTCTTTATCTCAGTTAATGAAAACTGCATCTTTCCAATTATTCAAGGCCAACCTTGTTGTCAACCCTTTCTCTCATGTCAACATCTAATCCAGAAGAAACCGCTGTTGGCTTTACCTTCAGAATCAATCCAGAATCTGGACTACTCACCACTTTCTCTGTTACTCTCTTATCCAAATCACTACGAAATTTTGCCTGAATCATAGCAATAACCTAACACCTGACTGCTGCCAGCCTCCTTCTGTCTAGTCTCAACTCCGAAACCATAATGATCCACTCAAAATATGTCAGATCAAGTTACTTTGCTCAAAACCTTACAGTGTCTTCTACCTCACAGAGAAAAAAACCGAAGGCCTTAAACTTGTTAACAAGAACCTGAGTGAGTAGTCCCAACTCCTCCCCAGCTCCCAGAATCCCTTAGTTACTCTGACCTCTCCTACTCTTCTCCCCTTGTTCATTCTGCTTTAGACTCACAGAACTTCTTCATGTTCTTTGAACATGCAGTCACCTGCTGTTCTATATGCTTATAATGTCTTTTCTCTAGATGGCCTCTTACAAGTCTTGGCTCAAATGTCACCTTCAAATTGGTCTGTTCTCTGGCCACTTCTTTCCTATCATCTTCAGGATTTATTATTCTGCATAGCACTCATGTTCTTCCCAAGTACCATATAACATATTTACGTAGCTATTTTATGTCTGTCTGTCTCCTCTGGCAAGTAAACCCCATGAGGGCAACAATTTTCGTTCTTTTTATGCATTGCTAAATTTCTGGTTCATTCAATTGCTATTTACTAAATGGAGAAATACATTTATATAATATTATACATTTTCTATGGAATGTGTGTATATCGCTAACACACATTTAGCTCTAAAAGTACTGAGTAGGGAGAGGGTAAATGGTATCATGATTAGTGTGGGTGGAAGAGGCTATCAAAATGGTACTTTATCCTTTTTGTTATTTCAAGTTTTTAAATGTGATATAGTTATTTTAGTGTTATGGGGGATTGATTATTTGTTAAAAACATAATACATCACAAGAACATACTGTGTAGCCTCTGTCTCCTGCTCCCTTCCTCCAGCTACAGCTGATTGGACCAGTGTATATACCTAATTTAAACTGAGAAAATCTAAGTATCTCTCCCAGGAATTTAAAACTGGTCATTGCAAGAATAAGTCAGTCAGAGAATTGTGAAAATTGGATCTATAGGCCACATGGAATTTGAGACCAATGTCAAGCAATACCACATGTAAAGTGAATTTCTGGAGAAACAAAGAAGCATAAGTAAGGAAAAAAAGATTATGGGGGTATCTGGCTGGCTCAGTTGGTAGAGCATGTGCCTCTTGATCTGTTGTGAGTTTGAGCCCCATGTTTTATGTAGAGATTACTTAAAAATAAAATCTTCTAAAAAAGTGTGTGCAAAGGGGCGCCTGGGTGGCTCAGTCGATTAAGCATCCAACTTAGGCTCAGGTCATGATCTCACGGTTTGTGGGTTCAAGCCCTGCGTCGGGCTCTGTGATGACAGCTAGCTCAGAGCCTGGAGCCTGCTTCAGATCCTGTATCTCCTTCTCTCTCTCACCCTCCCCTGCTCACACTGTGTCTCTCTCTCTTTCAGAAATAAATAAAACATTAAATTTTTTTTTTAAAAAATGTGTGCAAAAAGAGAAGCAGGAGACTATTGGAGCCAATATGTAGAGAAAGAGATGCTTTTCAATGTCATCCACATGCAGAAACTACACTTCATTTGCTGCCCATATTCTTTCCTATCAATAAACACCCTTTAACATAAACTACTTTAAGTAGAATTCTATTCCCTGTGACGTTGAATCTTGACTTAAATACCAATATCTTTCCTATGGTATAAACTAAGACAATATTTCAACATTGAAAAAATTATAAAATATAAGAAAATGTGCTCAATGGTGAATCTGCTGCTTTTAATTAAAAAGTATAATAATGCTAATTCCGAGGGTGATTCTTGCCTTTGCAGAATTGCTCAAATCTCTATTAATTTGCATGCCCTCATTATTTAATTTTAAGTTCCATCATTGTTAAAGCTATTCTTTAATATTTATTCAGCAAAAACTCCTTAATTCTGCCATACATTCCCAATAATTAAAACAATTGTTTTAAGCTTTAATATCCCAAATCCTTAGTGGGGAGAGTTTCATGTCATTTGCTACCACTAATAAAGTACATAAATTTATGAATTTTTTTCCTGTTTTATAAACTTGAAAATTTACAGTTCCTTGCATTCCCATACGCATTCCTTAGGGGAAGAGAAAATGGTGGGGTTACAGATAGACCAACAAGCATGTTTTACTATATCCCAACACATAATTCAAAATATCCAGAGGGAGTATGTGACATAAACATGGGCTTCCTATCATACCAGTCACTTACTCAGAAAGGCATTTTCTGGTCCCTCAAGCTAGGGTATCCCCCAAAAAACCATCTATCATGCTGTTCCATCTCACTTAGTATTATCTCATTTATTATTTTCTGATATTTTTTCTCTTTGTTTCTTTTTTTATTTTTTTTTAATGTTTTAATTATTTCTGAGGGAGGAAGAGAGACAGCATGAGCAGAGAAGGGTCAGAGAGAGAGGGAGACACAGAATGAGTGGCAGGCTCCAGGCCCTGAGCTAGCTGTCAGCACAGAGCCCGATGCAGGGCTCAAACCCACAAGCCATGAGATCATGACCTGAGCCGAAGTCAGACGCTTAGCCGACTGAGCCACCCAGGCACCCCTCTGTTTGTTTCTGTTTCTGTTTGTTTTGTTTGTCTTTCTGTTTCACTAAAATATGGTTCTATGGAAGCTGGTATCCAAGGTGTCTGTCCTCTTCATCATCATTTCCCTAGCACCTTAGAATATGTTGCATCTGGTATAAAACAGGCATTTAGCAAATATTTGTGAAGAAGAATAAAGGAATGGTTTTAATTAACATGTCAAACTACTTACTGCTGCAGCACTTTTAGATTTTGTCTTTCCTTAGCCAGAATCCCCTTCCCCTTATTCCCTTACATCATTTAGGTCTTAGCTCAAATGTCAGCTCCCCAGAAAGACCACTGATTACACTACCCTCCATACCCTGCAAGGACCTCCCTATCCCACTATACTGGTTTAGTTTAAGCACAACACTGATCACTATGTGAAGTTCCCTTTTATATGTGTTCCTTCCATGTTAATTGCTGTCACTGCTCTCCCCACCCTGGAATGTAAACTCCATGAGGGACTTAGACATATCACTGCATCTCCAGAATGGTCCTGGAACTTAGAAGGCCTTCAATAAATATCTGCTAAATGAGTAAATGAAAGGCTGAAAATTGCAATTTTAAAATATACATCCACACATGGTATCACTGCTCTTCAATATTAGGAAACAGAGAACAAACTAAATTGCTATATGTGCAAATAATGTTTGAACAATTAAAATTCCACACAGCATCTAGATAAAAAGATTGTCAAATTATACTTCCAGCTGTATTTAGAATCCTGGTTGGGTGCTGGTTGCTTATAATCAGTAGCTTGTTCAATTTTGACTATCCTCACTTATTAGTTTCCCAGAGAGAATTGTCTATCTTTCCTCATATAGACTATAAAATGAAATTGCAAAGGAGACTTCACTACAATTAAACCACAACTATTCAGATTTGGCAAATATATGTCACAGTCCAATGTACTTGTGATTACAAACAGACACAATTCCTAATGGAAGGAAATGTCCAGTTGTAAACATAAACAAACAAAAAAACCCTCATATGTTTATCTCCACAAACAGAATTCAGTTCTACCTCATAACATATACAGATCTAAAAGGAAGTGGGGGAGAAGCTGGGGGGCTCAGTCAGCTGAACCTCTGACTCTTGATTTCCACTCATGTCATGATCTCATGGTTTCTGAGTTCAAGCTCCACCTTCGAGCTCTGCACTGACAGCATGGGGCCTGCTTGGGATTCTGTCTGTCCCTCTCTCTCTGCCCCTTCCATTCACTCTTTCTGTCTCTCAAAATAAATAAATAAACTTCCAAAAAATGTAAAAAATAAATTAAATAAATAAAAGGGGGATAGGAAGTTCCTCCTCTGAGCCAGAAAATGACAATTACAATCACAATCACAATCACTGAATCGATCCATAGTAGGAACCCTGGAACTGTCAAATACAGAGATATTCACCACTAAGCCAATTCTTTCTTATGTCCTGCAGTCCTTTCTCTACACAGCCATTGCCAACCAACAGGTGGGCACCTGTGAGATCTCCTTTATACTCATCACTTCCAGAAGTCTTTTCTAATGAACTTCATGCATCAGCCATTAGGACATCAGTCAGACCACAAACACTTATTGAACGTCTATTATGTAGTTGGCACAGTGAAAATATATCAGTAAACAAAACAGATAAAAACGCTTACCCTCATGGAGGTTACATTCTAACTGCATCGCATTTACTTTAAAGATATATAAAAATAGAGATGACAAAAGCAGATGTTTGATAGAGATAAATACACAGAGTCATAAATACACCAACAGATACAGTGGTTGGTACATAAACACATAGTTATCCTACATTTCCCAGGGCACTCCGAATTATATCACTAAAGAGTATGTTTGGGATATAAATCAGGTATGTTGCTTTCCAATTGTTTTCCTATAACATTATGTGTGCAGGTTACCCTCATTACAGGCTTCCCCTGAGCAGAAAATATGTTCTTCATTTTCTTTGTACTATGTTCAGGGGGCAAGTTGTACAGTGCCCCTAAATAGACTATGAGTTCATTAACTGAGTGTTTGTTGAATAATACATTGCATTTATAAGGTGCTTTTTAACTTTTTAAAAGGCACTTTCATGCACATTATCATTATTAACATCACGCACATATTCTTCCTCTAATGCTAGATCAAGAAGAAGACAGCGATTATTGTAAGGGTAATGGTGGTAACACAAGTAGTATGTTTGAGACCACCGGCTTTGTTTGCTAAAGACCTATCCAACTTTATTGCTGTTGTTGGCTTTTTGTTTTTTGAATCTCGACGGAAGTCCAGACTCTAGAAAGTGCAGGCACCAGGAAGTTTAAGATCACAGCAATAGAAGCAAGGCCCAGGGAAAAAGTCACATCCAAGGGCACAGTCTAGCGCTTTAATCAATGATTTTTGTTAATGTTTTATTTATTTCTAGGAGAGAGAGAGAGAGACAGCATGAGCAGGGGAGGGTCAGAGAGAGAGGGAGTCACAGACTCCGAAACAGGCTCCAGGCTCTGAGCTGGCAGTCAGCACAGAGCCTGACGTGGGGCTCGAACCCACGAACCGCCAGATCATGACCTACGCGAAAGTCAGATGCTTAACCGACTAAGCCACCCAGGCGCCCCTAATCAATGATTTTTAAATTTCACCTTGTTAAAGTGCAGATTCCCAATAGAACCCTAACCCAGACATTCTCATTCTCATTCACTTATGAGTGAAGGCCAGGAATAGGAGTTTAGATAAATATCTGATGCAAGTCCTCTGAGAAACATTGGTCCAGAGACAGCTTACCTGACTGCAAAGGCTGGTCTGCGGATAGTTAGTTAGTTCAATGAATGTCTTCCACAGCTTGGCATGTTCAGATATGGCTTGATATTAGAGCCATATATACATACATTACAGCAGACATAACACAGAAATAAGAAAAGCCATCATTTCTGAGTGCTGTTATAAGAACCACTGCTGCTGGAGATGTATGCACCAGGATCTAGGGAGGAAAGAACTAGAATGCTTTGAATGCCCTAGTCTTATGGTACTGGGTAGGCTGGTTTGCATCCTTGAGGAGATTTGGGCCCCATACAGGAAAATCTAGTCTAGTGAGAACATGGAAGGAAACGGAGACTGAGTGCCAATCTGTGAACAGGACAGGTTGAGAGGAAGATACCTTGACACTTTAAAGGGTTTACTTACTCTTATCCCTAATATTTTGGATCCGGTTAGAAAATGGAGAAGGGCAACATAAGTTAAAACTGGAGGCCCACTATAAAAAGTCAAATCTGAAAATCACAATTCAAGTCCAAGTTCCATAATGAATTACATTATGAGGATGCTATTTTTTCTACTTCCATCAGAAATGGCCCAGAAATGAAGTCTGATGTGCAGATGTGTTATAGAAGAGGCTTAGTTAACTCTGAAGTTCAAGAGACTATATTTCCCATAAGAAAGGTAGATGGCACAGACTTATGCTATAGCAAGAATCTCATTTTAAAATCTATAGCTGTCATTACTGTCTCCACATACTGAGAAAGATTCTACCATAATCAACGCACAAAATGACCACAAGTAGAAATTAACAACTAGACCTTTCCTTTTTTTTTTTTAATGTTTTTTGTGTTTTTTTTTTTTTATTTCTAGGGGAGAGAGAGAGACAGCGTGAGCAGGGGAGGGTCAGAGAGAGAGGGAGTCACAGACTGAAACAGGCTCCAGGCTCTGAGCTGGCAGTCAGCACAGAGCCTGACGCGGGGCTCGAACCCACGAACTGCGAGATCATGACCTAAGCGAAAGTCGGACGCTTAACCGACTAAGCCACCCAGGCGCCCCGCAACTAGACCTTTCCATAGATGTTGGAACACTTAGATGACAAACATTTAAGTAACTGCAAGTTTATATTATCAAGCAACATTTTTGCTGGCAAGGCTTTATGAATTGATATCTAACATATAGGGGTATATGGGAAAATATTAGCATTTATTTAAACTAGAGGGAGTATTTTTATGTATGAAAACCCGAAGTTGAGAGAGAGTTACTAACATCTCCAAATACACACTTGGGTAGTCCAGGATGATGGAAGTAAACTTTTATCTTTTCAACTTTTAAGATAATTTCATTCCATCTTTTGTCTTCTCTGCTGATAAATAGACAGAAAAACATGTTAGTGGAGTTCTTCCTGATATTTTGCCTTTTTTTCTTTTTGCTAGTTTATTAATAAAAAATAAATATATACAGAAGTAGGGAGAATATTATCATAATCCCAGGTACCCATCTCCCTGCAATAAAAGTCTTTGTTCTTACACCCACTCATTCCCATCCCTCACCCAAGATTATTTGAAGCAAATTCCAGACATCACATAATTTCGTATATAAATAGTTTGGCATAGAGCTCTAAAAGATCAGTACTCTCTTTTGAAAAATCAACAACATATGGCTTCATATAACTTAATGAGATAAGGAAACAATACATTTAAATCACAGTGCATAACTTCATATTTATTATTATATCGATAATTAGGGAGTTAGCGTGGGTGATATAAAGCCTAAACCCAACAAATGCATTTAAGTGCTAGTTTTTCAATTACAATGAATTTTCCATACCAGTACAAGTTTATAGGATTTTTTTTTTCATAAAAGGATTCCTAGTCATCACATTTTCCCAAATCAGAAACTTTTGAGTGAATTATTTTCACTCCATTATGACTACTAGACTCTGGAGATTGTGAGATTTCCCACTTGAAGCTGCCATCTTCATTGATTATGATGATAATCAAGTGATTATTCTTTTGCTCTTGATAACTACAGAGCTCCTTGATTCCAGTGGCTAATAAAGGATCTGGTTTTGGAAGCAAAGCTGTTAAAGGATCAAGAACAGCAACTGAAAGCTCAGACCAGGCAGTGTTTCAGAAAAACATACTAGTTGACTTGAAAAAGCCACTCTGCTTTGCAGCAAGCATTAAGTACATATTAAATAATAAATATTTACATATTAAATAACAGGATGTCTAGGATGTGCTTCAAAATAATTCTGGGGGAGAACAGTGGAATAAACTTAACTATTTGTTGATAGATGCTGAAATGGGGTGATAAAGATCTATTATATTATCCTCTCTACTTTTGTATGTGTTTGAAATTGCTTAAAATTAAAACTTCTTATGAAAAGGATAAGAATCACATGAAAATGACAAAACAAAGTCCTCAAACACACTTTGCAACCTGTCCTGTTTGAATCAACTCATCCAAACAGCTAGAAAATACAAATCAAACTGATCTGAGTTGTGCCACTTTCCAATTGACCCAGCAAACAGCACAAAGGAGGAAAAAAGGAATCTGAATAATATATAAGTGGACAAGTTACCTCTAATTCTTTGATCGGTTACAGGTTAGTACTACTTTGAGCTAAAGAACTGAATGGAACCCTTCTCAGAAAACACGAATTATGTCTGAGTTTCATAGGGTGACTATCAAATGTTATAAAGAAGATACAAAATTTCCTTGGAAAATACTGCCAGAGAATCACATCAGCCTCAGGGAAAGGGAAAACATGGCTTAATATTTCAGAACAAATCAAAAAGTCTTGAAAAATTAGTCATATGCTAACACTTATAGAGTGAATATTTTAAAAACTGAATAAAAATGAACAAAAGAACCATAATGAAAACAAGCAAAAGATTTATTTGTTAGTGACAAGGGAATCTATATTTAGATCAAACAAATAATATGGGGCATCTGGGTGGCTCAGTCAGTTAAGCGTCCGACTTCAGCTCGGGTCATGATCTCATGGTTCATGGGTTTGAGCCCCGTGTCGGGCTCTGTGCTGACAGCTAGCTCAGAGCCTGGAGCCTGCTTCAGATTCCGTGTCTCCCTCTCTCTCTGACCGTCCCATGCTCATGCTCTCTGTCTCTCTCTCTCTCTCTCAGAAATTTTAAAAAAAAAAATTTTTTTTAAACATTAAAAAAAATTTTAAAATTCAAAACTAGATCAAACAAATAATAGAAAAGAGAGAAATACTGCTCAGTTCTATGAAGTGTAAATGTCCTAGTGATCAAAACCAGTGTTCCCTTTTCATATATTTGCCCAGAGTTGTCAGAATTTGGTCTCTGCTTGGTCTGACCCACTTCAACCATTAAAGTGGACACCCTGGTTGTTGGAAAGCTCTGTCCAGCTCCAGAGCCCAGCATTCCCAGAGTTTAAGCCCATCCATGGGAGCCCAGGCTAGCGGACTACAGATGGGCACTTGGACAAAACTTCCCTCAAAAGACAAAGGCCTGGCAAGGATTCAGGCGGCGAGCTCACACCACCACTGCCACCATCCTGAGAAAGGTCCTTTGAAAATTTCATATTACCTTAGGTTCCAGAGCAAGGAAGAGAGGAAGAGAAGACGGAGGAGGTAAAGAGAAGGAAAAGGAGCAAAAGAAGGCATGCAGGAAAAATTCATGATATGATATTTTGTTCTGATTTTCTAAATCAGCAAGTGGCATCCAGTATCTTCTGAAGGGAATCAAAAAGTAAAATTTCCCCAATTTTGGGTCTGCTTCTTTTATGACAAATCCCATATTTTACTTTATGTTTTGAATAACTTATATGTGTCTCCCATTATGTTCCTGGAGGGGAGAAAGCATTAGAAATTTATTTTTGAAATGACATAGTCTCTATAACAATAACTGTACTTCTCTTTAATGTTTGTCAGGTTAATTAATCAATCAATTAATTGGTCTAGTCAAGTGCATTTAGCTGACAGGTAAGCAAAAGGCAACAGCTGCAGAACCTGTGGATTGAATTATATACTCAATATATTTAGCTCTCCACACTGATCTAGCAAGGAGAGTGTGAGGAGCATTATGTATCCCTCTTATTCTTGTTACTTTACGTAGTGGGATTTGTATAGCCTTCAATGAATTACGACATATAGCAAGCATATTTTACATCTATTTGTATATGACCAGAACTTAGTTTACACTTCCCAGATTCAGGCTCTTAAACAACTGAATTTAATAGTGTTTCCATCTCCTAAGCATCCTCTGACCCTGGTTTACGAAAATACTCTTTGTAATTCACATAAACAAAACACTGGAAATGTATTTTATTTTATTTTCAAACTAAGAAAGAGAAAAAGAGGTTTCCTGTAATCTTCCTTGTTCAGTGGGACGCATATTTCTGAAACAGGACTCTCACAAGAAAAAAAAACTTAACAATGAGGTTTTACAATAGGAATTGCTAGTTGATTTCACTTATATCCGAATCAGTTAAGATTTCCCGAATTTATTTTTTTTTTCACAAATAAAAGTCTACCTTTAAAAGTTTGTTGTTTTTTTTTAATCCATAAGCAAGACTAAGTGAAATCACTACTTTGAGGACTACATAAAAATTTCGTGAGCATCTTGTCTAGGGCACTGATTTCACAAGTGCAAAAGCTAAGTTAGAGCCAAGAATATCAACTGACTTCACGAGGTCAGCAAGTGAAATCATGATTGAAGCAGCAGAAAATTCACATAATCTCCATAGGATAGCGTCTAAATTGTACAAATCACTTATTTGAAGATATACACACACACATAATGACCTTCAAATCTGGCCCTTCAATTCAATTATTGCCTTAAATTTGTAAATATTTATTGATTCAGGAACTATAATAATATTAGCTGACTTTTAAAAAAAAAAAATCTAATGAATATCTGAGGTTTTTTCTCAGCCAGGGTGTTATATTCATAGTCTGGAATATATCTTTAGGCCTATAAATTTCAGCCTGTTGTACCAAAAATAGCAGAAGTCTCTGGAATGATTTGTAGTATATAAAAGTACGTAAAATAGAAACAGCACCGAAGTTGTTGAATGTCAATTAACTGTTGTCTGCAATTCCGAATATTTTTATTGTTCCAGCTAACACACATTTTGGGGGATTTTAAAGAAAAGTCTAAGTATAAAAAGCCATGAAAATACATAATAATTATTAGAGAAAAAAAAAGTTGGACCCTGGATCTTTGTTTGTTTTTATTCCCCTAAGTGAGGTTTCTTTTCATTTTTATTTTTGTATGCAGTTACCTCTTTTCTAATATGTTTAACGCACAATTCTTGGCAATTTTTATTGATGAATGCTTGTGGAATTTTGTACATTTATTAATCTGACTGTTTAAACTTTTTAAAATTCTCCTTCACAAAGATTTCAATACTGCAAATATGTGTATATGTTGTATAAGAGTGAGCTCCATTTTTACTCATATTTTACAAAATAACTATTGCACACTTCTGAGGGATTGTATATATTTGTTAAATATTTACCATATAATTATTGGTTAAAAATAAATTATGAATTTGAGAATAAAATGGTCACCATTACAGTTCTGAGTCAAAAGCTGCCTGCAGGGCTCTAAAACTTCCAAAAGAAAAATTAAAGTTCAGTCAGTTGTTTTCCTGTCTGTGAAACACTAAACAAATTAGCTGCCTTTCAAAGTACTTTTCAGGATATTTCTACCTCCTATAGATACAACTAGAGAGGCTCTTCATTCTGGCCCTGTGGATCAAATACATTTTTTATTCATGTGTATGAAGATAATTTTATATTTTTGAGAGCTGCTATTTACTGGTTTTATGCAGTGATACATGTGAACTTTATTTTTATGTGCAGAATCTTTCAAACAGCTAATTTAACAAGGGAATTGCAAAGAAATTATTTATGACAAATAAGATAGTATTCAAGATGCTTAACTTTGTGGAGTATTGTTTCCAATTACATAAAAATTATCTTAATTCGAATGGGTATTTAGTTTAATTCTAATATCATTTTGTTCTTTTTCCAGAAAATCACCTCACCATCACCTGTGGAATTCCATCATATATGGCATGATTTTTTTTTCCTTTTGTAGAGAAGAGCCCAAGAGAGATTTCATACCACAATGACCCTGCTGTGCCCTATGTTTATTCACCAGTAATCCTCACGGAAAGATTTGGAAAATGTATTAGAGCTAGCACCAAGAACTGGTGTTATTTTGAAGAAGTTACTGCTCCTTAAAATTCTATTTTAAGTCAGAAATTAGTAGGTGTAATTCCTTTTAAAACAAAAGAAAGGAAAAAAAGAAGAGCTGCTTTTGATGTTACAGATGGAAGGTTTTGTTCCTGGTACCGAAAGGCATTATTCATTTTCTTGGCCCTTTCCGTGAAGGTAAAGTTTTTCTTCCCCTCCTTTTTACTCAACAACAACAATAACAGTATCAGATCTCAGACTAAGAATCTGACGAAACAGAAAAGGTGATGTGAGCACCCAAGGTCCAGCTTTATGAAGCAATGCCCACACACACTCCCACCCCCTTGTTGATAGAGATGATTAAGCTCCTCAAACTTGAATCTACAGGGAAGTTGTAGCCACATGAACAAATATTGGCGCTTCCACCAAGAATTCCCCCAAACCAGATACAAAGTGAGGAGTCCAAACCTACAAAAAGGGTGGACCCGGGGCAGACCGGGCCACAGGAAGGTGAGAAGTTAGTAACTATGCTTTGAGAAACCGAAACCCTTAATATATATACATATACATATATATATATACACACACACATATAATTATGTATGTATACATGTATTATATGTATATATATATAATCAGCTCCCGCCTGAATTATAGTTTGAGCTTTCTTTGCGATATTTACCATCTAATAATTAACGATGCCCGCGCTGGGCGCCTTGATGCCAGGACTGGGGTGCGGGCCACCAGGAGCCCCTGACGTCAGCGGCCGTGCGGCCTGCGTCAGGTCCCCGGAGCAGCCCCAAACGTGGCCCCGACCGAGGCCTTGGGGGGCTTCGGGAAGGGAGCCCGGGGCAGGGCTGGATGAAATCCCAGAAGGCGCGGAAAGAGGCTTCTTCCGTCAAGCCAGCCTGTAAGTCATGTCGCATTTAGAACCTCCGTGTTCATGGCTCGGGGGTGTACTCGCGGGTACCCCAGAGTTGCGGCCGGGTCTGGAGGCCCCAACCCAGGTGTAGGCTCCCAGGGTTAGAGGAGGGTGGGGGCTATAGAGAAGGGGGCCAAAGAAACTCAGAGCCAGTCTGTAAGCGGCAAGTGCTTCCTTCCTTCCACCTTACAAGAATTAGCGTTATACTAATTCCACCGACTCCCAAAAGTGGACCTTAAAATGAAACAGACCCACCGTTTCCACGTCCACTCGACACAACTCGGAAGTTGGTGGTCCCGGGCAGTGTGTCTCGCCCTTGCACCAGTAACTGGTGATCGCAGACTGGGTAGGGGAGTGCAGGGACCCGCCACTGAGGGAAAGTGAACTCGATCTCTCAGTTAACTGGCCACAATCTTTCCTTTCTCCATCCTCTACCAACCTTCCCCTTCTTTCTCCATTCTCTTCGGACTCTTAGACCAGTGTTTGCAACCTCTCAAGCCGGAGGGGTTCTCAAGACGTTGGAAAGGTGTGATTTTTTTTCCAAAAGGGGCCAGGATGTCTATCGTCTCGAAAAGTGCTCAACCGGCGTAGGTGCCCTTGTCCTCAGAGTCGGGAACCAGAACTTGGCGAGCCGTCGGCCTGTGCATGGGACACTAGGTACAGAATTCATTCTAGAGCAAGTCCTGTGGCTCTCATAGGCCCTGCATGGACTTCTGCAACGTAGGCTCTTGGAGAATGACCTCTCTCCCCTAGATTCCTCATTTTTAAACTATCTTTTTTTCCCACGTTAGTAGGTGCCTTTCTCGTTTAATTTTCCATCTTTTCATCTACACTCAGACGACGCAGAGGAATGGAGATACAGCGTCTTTAAGCAAAGATATGAGGCCAAAAACTGTTTCGTGTACGTTTCGCCTGGATTAAATTCGGACCCCAGGAACCGCCCGTGCGTAGACCCAGCAAAACCCAGCGGCAGAAGCCAGGACTCAGGCGCAGCAAACGTCTGCGTCTGCCTCTGCGCTGCTCTCTCCAGGGCAGCAACACAAGGAAGTCCGCGGTTAGAGGGTTGCGAGGCACAGAGAAGGGCACCATTTCGCTTCGTCCTCCCCCCTTCCACTCTCAGAGTGGCTGGAAACTTCGAGAGAAGCGAATTTCTCCCCCCTTTCCATTGACAACAGTTAGCGGGCTCTGCTATCAGGGGGAAAGAAAAGAAAAGCATTTTCTGGCTGTGCTTTTTTTTTTTTTTTTTTTTTTTTTTTTTTAGAGCTTTAACTTGAACTTAGATAAAATGACACCTTCCCGAGTCAATCAATAAATATCGCGGGAGCCTCCGCACCCTGCAAGTGGCCGCAGCAAAGCCCCCAACTTCTGCCCCATCCGTGCAGCTGCGGCGCTCCAGGCCAGGGTGCTGGTGGCCAGCCTTGCCTTCCCTTTCTGGGCTCCAGCGTCTGGAGACAAATCGAACCAAATCAAATAGAGGGACGCATCAACTTTGAAACGGCTTTAAAATCGGTGACTCCATCCTCTGGATGTGCCCCACTGCCTGGTGGATATAAATTGTTACACTCTAGTATCTCCACTGAGTAAAACAGCATCTCAAAATATACGAATCTCAAAAAGGAATTACTGCCCTAACTGTGCCACTGCCTTCACAGTCTTGCTTAGTGTTAGGATTTAACACAACAGAATTCCTTAGAATGAATGATTAGCTTTATTTATAAGCATTTCTTCCAAGTGGCGACTTGGAAGATTTCGGGAATTATTCAAAGAAGGCTTTTTTGGTTTTATTTTGTTTATTTTTTAAGGAGCTAGGAATGTGTCTTTTACCCGGTGTCCTTCACTGCCCTTTTCAGGCGGTGATTGGCCCTCCTGACATTTGGTTAAGCCTCGGGACTTAAAAAGATCATTTCCTCGTACACTAATTTGAGCAAAATCTGGATTCAGAATGTGGGTTTACACGCCCAGCTCCAATGTCTAATGTATCAAATCCTCGTTAACGAACGGCCCGCTCCGTGGCCGTGTCAGCCAAAGGTCAGTCCCGTGCAACAGGGCAGCACGGTTCAAAAGCACTCTTCCAGAGCCCTGCCTACCCCTCCCCCCAAAAATCCATCTTTCACATTTCAATAATAGAGCACACGGAGTTCCAGCAATACCAAGGCTGCTTTTCTTTCTCTCCTTCTTCCTTCACATTAAGTGACATGTAAACGATGTGTCTTAAGGCAACTACTGAAAAATTAAGTTTATTTTTTCTTCCAGGGGAAAGGGAGTGGAATTAGGGGACAAGGTAATTGTCGAAATGTCCTCAAGAGGCACGTATATTTGAGAAGCGTGACTTAGAAATCTTCACTTAAAATAGTAACAACAACGACTTCACAGCATTCAAATGGGAACCATGAGTAAACTTGTTGGAGACCTTAGGGATTAGAAACTTCTTTAGGGAAGGGACAGTTCCCCTCCCCCGATACTCCCCCAACACACACACACATACACACACACACACAGACACACACACACACACACACACACACACACACACACACACACACACTCTTTAGAGACCAGCAGAACGCTTATTCTTTAAAGGTAGCTTTTGGTGTCCGGAGGGACAAAGAGGATCCAGGGGGAGCGAGGNGCTCCCGCCTCACTGGGGATCCCCCCGACATTTCTCACTACCTTGAGGTCCTCGGCGTTCATACACACCAGCCGCAGAGGCTGGATTGGCGCGGCTGCTCCAAATCAGCCCAACTTCCCGGCGCGCGCCTCGGGCCACGCGCGTGCACGAAGTCGCGGGCCCAGTCCGCTAGGAAGGTGGCAGGGCAGGGTGGGGGAGAACGCGACTTACCAAGTCTGGGATCTAGGTTTCGGGCAAGGTTGGCAGCAGACAGAAGCCGGGCAGATAGTC
>NW_027530356.1:1478484-1478774 GCF_008692635.1 Crocuta crocuta | reverse complement strand
TGATGGGGGGGAGGGGGGGGGAGCGCCTGTCTGGTTTGGGGTCCATCTTGGCCCCGGCCAGCTCCCCCGCCGTCGCTTCCGCAGACTAAACTCGGACTGACCCGGGGAGGCCACAGAGCCTGCCTCGCCTCCATCAGGCCAGAGCCTCCGGGCCTCTGGCGCCGACCCGGGCGCCGTGGGGGTGGGGGTGGGGAGGAGAAGCGTCCCCACTCTCTGGCCTGGGAGAGAGCAACCACGTCGCAGGCACGGATGCTGGCGGCCAAGCTGAGCAGCCGCCGGGCAAGTCCGTC
>NW_027530356.1:1471354-1478452 GCF_008692635.1 Crocuta crocuta | reverse complement strand
GACCGGCCGCGGGCTTGCAGACCCCGGCCCGCTCCCGCCTCCGCCCCTCCCTTCCGTCAAGCCCCTCGCCAAATGAAAAGGGTTCTTTGGGCTTTGGCCTTTTGGGGAGGAACGCAGGAACCCACGCTGGGTTTGAGCTTTCTGCTCAGAGTGTGCCCGACACAGGTCTTCATCATTAGCATGGAGTCCGTGGAATCGCCCTCCCCATAACATGTTTAAACACAAAAGGACCCACATCGCGAAGGGTTTCCTGTGAGGTGGCTCTTGTGCGGGGGTTCAGTGGATCAAGGGATTCTGCACCCGGGACTAGACGCTGGGCGCTCTGGCCTCCGGGGACCTCAGACAAGAGAACCTTCCTGCTCTAGCCCATTCCGCCAAGTCCCCGAGTGTGGGAGTGAGGGGCTTCTGCTAGGCTTCTGTGGACCCAGGTCCCTGCGGCTCTTCTCAAGCCGTCTTCGTATTATCGAACTCTGAGACCTACAGGCTGGCAAAGAGAAAAGGCCTCGTCCTGGCAGGAACGTTTACAAAACCCTTCGGCCTCGCCCTCAAACTGAAGACTTGGCGAATGGTGGCTGTCAGATGGAAAGATGCTGCGGCCCTCCCCCGACCGGAACTGGTAGGGTGAAGCTGGCCCTCAGTTAGACTGCAGTGCCACAAGCCTCTCCTGTTGACAGTGGGGGAAGCAGGAGGGATGGGTGTCAGGGAATGGGTCCGCCCGTTCAGTTACAAGTAAATCCCAGAGGAAGATCAGAAACTGTGGCAACCATTATCTGATGGCATGGGACCTAGGATTTTGACCAACACACTCAAACACAGGACTCTGTAGGCGTCTGTCGGAGGAGAGAATGATCCAGGGACCTTCCACCACCCCGCCCGTTTGTTTACAAGCGTTGGTCACTCCACCAGACAGGTTATGCACTCGCCCTGGAACTGCCAGCACATTGGCCACAAAATGTCGTGCAATGTGCAGAACCCCAAGAATGTCACCAGCACCTGAACTCCAGATTTCTCTCAGCAAACCCTACACTCTCCAGGTCTCTCAGCCAGGACAGTTCCTCCACCAGTCATCACGTAAGCACGTTTGAGCTTAACAGAATTACATCAGCTCGGAGACCAGGGAGCTGATGAGCATTATTCGGGAAGGGTCAAGTGAAACCCTTGGAGCGAGCTGCTGCCAACCCCCTAAATGGGTAAATAGTGATTAGGGCACAGTCAGAGAGAGGAAGCGAAACCAGGGGGAGGAAAGGAAAGGGGGAAAGAGACAGGACACTCAGGCCTATATATGGGCAAAGAAGGTGGGCACTAGGAATCCCCTAGGGCCCTGCTACCTCCTCCCGNCCTATATATGGGCAAAGAAGGTGGGCACTAGGAATCCCCTAGGGCCCTGCCCCCTCCTCCCGCCTCTCAGGCCTGGACACTGTCTATGGGCGCAGGGGAGAGTGCACCTTCTAGCAGCTAAGGGATGAGAAGAGCCAGGATGCCAGCTTCCGGTTTGGGAGGGGCCCGGAGGAGGTGGAGGAATTCTCAATGGACTTGGCCCCTGGCTGAGGCTCTCGCACCTCGCAGGTCCCTGGGGTGAGGGGGACTCTGCCTGGCCCGCTCAGCTTTCGGTTCTAAGTTCTGCGAGCTGAGGCTCGAGCCTACTCTGCCTGGCTTTGTGAACTCACTTAAACCAGCGCGGTTTGAAAACAAACACGTGCAGCTTCCTCGCCGCGCTATTTTGGCAGCCGGGCCAGCGGCTTTCACAGGCCTGAGCCTCTGAGAGGTTCCCTCCGCAGCCCGCGTGGGCAAAGGCGCCTGCTGCATATTCATCAGCACGTGGAACCGCGGGCCGCGGGCCGCGCATGCGCGCTGCCTTCCCAGACGCAGCCCCAGCCTGCGGCAGCCACTGGGAAAGCGCCCCGCTGGCCTGCAGGGTGGCGCAAAGGACCCCTCAAAAGCTGACCGCCTGGCCTTGGGTGGAGGTGCTGTGGGGGAAGTCTTGCTGGTCCGCACCCTCCACCCTCGACACACACATCCACCCCCGAAGCCTGTGTTTATATATTTTCAGGAAATTCTCCAGGACAAAAATCTCCCTTGACGCACAGA
Source organism: Crocuta crocuta (assembly GCF_008692635.1). Taxonomy (NCBI): domain Eukaryota; kingdom Metazoa; phylum Chordata; class Mammalia; order Carnivora; family Hyaenidae; genus Crocuta; species Crocuta crocuta. The sequence goes on along the minus strand of NW_027530356.1, from coordinate 1,476,364 downwards.
CTCGCCCACCCCTATCCATTCTCTTGGTTTTACCTTCCTCCTCAAGTCAGGGTTTTTTGCAGAAGCAGGGATTTTCCCGCGCGGACAGATGATTTTTAAAAAGGAATCAAGATGTGAGCTTCTCTCACTCTCTTTATGTTTTCTGTAGCTTAATGAAAATTGTTACACAAAGGATAGATTTGCTAAGGTATCTCTCCTTCAAACGTCTGGAGGCTTTTTGTTTTGTTTTTTTTAAGATACGATTCCCATATGTTTATATTGGCGCTGAAGAGCTGATTCTTGTCTATGCTGTAGGTGAAAATATCACTGTGTAAGCTCACCAGTGAATTTCCCTGCATTTACTGGACAGGACCTGCAACCATTGGAGGCACCCAAAATATTGTGGACAGTTGACAGACAGTTTTAAGTCTCTAGCATCTTCACTGCCAGACAACGTCATTTCCATACCAGATAGCTAACTCTTATTTATTATTCTTGAAAAGCCCACCTCCAATTTAACATCAACTGGAAACTTCATACTGTTCTAGCTCCTTGCTCTAAAGTGGAAATAAACGTTAGGAACTAATGCCAGAATCCAGCTTGGTGGTAAAAATAGTCCCTGGTCTGGCCTGATCTTGTTTCCTCTTGCTCAGGCAAAGACTCTGGAGCAACCAGTCTTGCATAGATTAATGGAGAATATGCCCCATCCTCTGTGTATATTATGCCATTGTATTTGCACTAAACTTTGAAGAAAAGGCTCAAATGTGACATGTCATAGGAAGTTACTAACATTTTTTTTCTTATTTCTAGCCCCAAACTAGTCATTGTCACATTTTTTAAAAATAGGTTACTGTATAGGTATCCATATAAAGTGTTACTTTCTATATCTAACCAGTTTGAATGGGTACATATTACTGGTGGTGAATGAGGTGGTAAAAGCTGAAAGAGTGAGTACCATAGGGAATGTGAACCTTTAGTGGCTTAACTGGCATAGATGGGATATATATTTTCATTGCCACTCTATTTTCAAAAATTTTAAAACCAGAGTGCTATCAACTGTGACCATCTTTATGAAAACAACACTTTTTTTTTTTTAACCTGATAGGAACACAAAGTTCTAGAACTATACTTGATGCTAGGAGGGGGTGAGAAATCTGTACCTAGAGATGAGGAGATAAATTTGTAATTAGTATTTCACATTTTTTTAAAAAATGTGAATTGGGACTCACCAAAATCTGATGGTTTCATATCTAGTTCACAGGTAATCAAAAGCCCAAACTCAGGACCTTCCTTTTGAGTTTGCCAGACCATATACCGTTACTCTCCAGCCCATCTTAAACTGATGCTGCTCTTTAAGGACCAGGGCCTTCTCCAAGCTGCTTCCTGGAAAGCAGTATGTTTAAGTACTATCTACACCAGCACTGATTCACAAGGGATCCAGCACACTGGTTACATCTTGGCCTCAAAAATGGGCTGTCTGGAAGGTTTCAGAGCTGGGGAGCATAGTTCTGTTGCCAGCCCTTAAAAGTTCTGAGAAAACTTCACAATCAACAAATAGAAACATCTAAATGCCAGGCCCATCACCAAAGAAGGTTAGTGCTATTTTCATTGTCAGCTAAAGAAAAAAAAAATGATAAGCATATGGGCCAATTGAAAGGTTACATCTTTCTTTTGGAGGTGGTTTGCTTCTTAAAGGTTAACTTGAATGCTTGACTTTAAAAAATCAAAATCATCAGCTGCAAACGCTTAAAGCAGTTGGGGGTAGCTTTTGAAGACGAAAACAAAGGCTCTGAAATGTTTGAAAATTACTTAGCCCCCATATAAATGGTGCTTGCATATTTATATGCTTTGTAAATGTACACACACACATACCACAACTCATTTCTCTTCATTTCTCAAATATGATTGCTTGTACTTAGGCATTTTTTTGTTGACACAATATAACTTTTTAATAACTCGTCAGCTGTTCCAATCATTTGGTAGTATCCAGAATACAATGCAGTTGAAATACCAATCAGGATGGCTTTCTACCTAAACCAAAATCCACAGCAACACATAGAAACCAGCCATTTGCAGCATCTTCTGCTCCTGCTAAATAGGGTCTAACAATATATCTCGCTGTTCACATTCATGTATTTCAAAACCTAATAGCCCATGAAGAAAAGTATGAAGAATACATCTCAAGAAGCAGACATTAAAGGTACCAGGAAAATAATAGACTACATTTGAGTTTGAAGCATTTTTTTAAGCGACCTACACCATTAATGACTTTTTCTTTGTGGAGGGTGTTGGAGAAAAAAAAGCATAAGGGGCAATGGCATAAATATTGGCCTTCTACTGTAAAAGTTCCTTTCCTGTGAGATTATTCACAAACACACACAGCATTCCTCAAATGTTTTTTAAAGTAAATATTGACCTCTAAAATTTATATTTAAAATATCCTACTTAAATCAGGTATCCATAGTATCATTATTATATAATAATATTAAAGTATAAAAAATCACCAGGAACATAACAAATTATGGCACATTTATATTTCCAAATTTGAAGTAAACTGCTTTTAAGAATGGTCAAAAGAAAAAATGCATTCATTTACTATCTTCTCAAATATACTAAAAAGTTATAAAGTGTTATTATTATGATTATCATAAATGCTCATGTCCGGCTCCCAGACATCCTGATTTCTAATGGGAAGGGAAAAGATTATTAATTGAGGTGTCTATCTTTCTTTACTAGAGAGATGGACCTATCTTGATTCTTCTTTCCATTTTTACAAAAATTATTGGGCCTAATGTCTGGTGTCACTTCAAGTACTACACTGTTAATCATTCTGAAACCCCCAAAGCCACCTGGAGCCAGCTTTTGGTCTCACAAATTTTAGGAGTTATCAGCAATTCTTATATATGTGTTCAAGTTCCTTGAATCTCGCCAAACCTTGCAAGGTGGCGCTCTTTTCATGGAAGGTTGATATTTACTCTTAGAATCACAATAGTATTTTTTAAAAAGTTAAACACTACCATCTCCAATTTTCCATGGGCTAAAAGAGTGCAGCAAACCCCCCCCAATAAAACTTTGTCAGCTAAAAGTAACAAATACAAATGGCAAGAGATGAAAAGCCACGTCAACAAAGGATTTTTAAAGAGAATTTAACATTTTGATTTTGTAACTGGTCAGCGGCATACTCTGAAAAAGTAATGTCATTTAAAATAGAGGTGAGTCTCTTCAGGGGTTCTTATACTTTTGCAGGGCTTTCCCTTCTTACTTTCCTTCACAGAGTCAAGATGGCCTGTGATTCCCTGAACACACAGAGTATATTTAAAAAAAAAACAAAACAAAACAGGTCCAGGTTCGTCCTTGTCCACAGTGAGGTCAGTTTCTGCCTCCTGCTCTGACACATCCACACCCTTGCAGCTACAGCCAAGGCCCTGATTTGTGATCTCCCCTACGTTGTCTGCTTAATGGGGCGATCATGCAAGCTACAACCAGAGACAAAGAAGCTCCCGTTCCTACCAGCGCAGCTAACTTCGAAGGAGCAGCATAGCTTGCAAATCTATCAAACTAAACTGCAAGAAAGACAATCTGATTTAGAGAAAAGGCGTTCTGCTACAGTCATTAAGCACAAGTAATTTAGATTTTTTTATATTGTCTCCTCATTTACAAATTTACTGTATCAACGCCAGCCAATGGAACGAATTTCTTAAGTAAATGAGAAATAAATAAAAGAGATAGAAAGATAATCAAATTACATAAAATAATTCTCTTCCCTAGATGTATTTTTGAAAGAACTAATAACAGTGGCAAAATTATAGGAATAATAACATATCATAGGAAGTAATTAATTTAGATTAGCATCACGTTTGAAGAAATAAAAGTAAGACGCTTTATGGACGTTTACTTTTGTACAAAGAAGGAAGGTCTGTAAAAGCATGCATCAAGATCCTGAAAATTAGTTATGGCCATAAATGGTTTAATTGAAGACAGCAATTTAAAATATGATATTGTAAATCTGCAAGTCGGTTTCAGCCCGGGGAATTTAATTTGGGGGGCAGCGGAACCCTCTGCTTCAAGTTCATTTGCAATACTGCAGAGTGAGCCCCTGAGCTTCTGACAATTCACCTACATTAATATTGATGTCGCCTGTGCAATCTATTTCTGTTCTTTTTATGGTTGTTATTCTACGTCTGCAAAGGTCATTTAAATTATACAGCGGCCGAAAATTTGTTTCATAAATTTTGATATAAATACTAATTACACCCTCTCGGAGAGCCAGCAGGGTAGCGTTCATTTATCACGTTTATACGACCTGCGATGACAGAAAGGAAAGGCGAGGGAGACTGGAAAGCTTTTCTCAGAGACCCACTAAAGCTGGCGGAAGAGGCATCAGGTTGCTGGGGGTGAAGAAGAAATTCCTACCACAATCACTGAGATTTAAGAATCTTTAATAAGGTACGAAAGGTTACCAAACAGTTCTGGAAACTAAAGTGTACATACGAGTTTTTCTAGCCATAAATATTGAATAGCTGTAACATGAATAAACCGGCCCTTTACATGCGGATAAATATGGAAACTAGGAATTATATACATTATGTGGTTGTATCTTTTGCCAAAAGCAACGGACAGTTATAGTTTATATCTTTTTTAATATCACTTTACATAAACAAATGGAACAGTTTGACACGCAGATCCAGGCTCGTACTATACGAATTCTTGACAGGACGTGAAACAACATTTTACTGCACTANTTCATTCAGTAATATTTTGTGTATGTGTGTGTTCAGTCTCTTAAATAGGGTTTTGTTCGGTGTTCTGTTTCTGGCGTTAAACGTACCATTCATTAAAATTGGAGGAGAGCGCGCTGTGGCCGGCTGTGTGGTGGACTGCGGAGGAGGAGGGCGACAGGGAGCTGGTGGTCGGGTTGTCTGTGGAGGGCGACACGATGGTGGGCGGCGTGGACGACTCGTAGCCGGAGCTGGCGGCGGGCGAAGGCTGCGAGCCCTGCGAGGAGGATTCGTGGACCTGCGGGAACACAGG
>NW_027530356.1:1468013-1471276 GCF_008692635.1 Crocuta crocuta | reverse complement strand
GGCCCGCTGGCGCCGCCCTGGCTCCCCACCTGGGCCAGACTCTGCCGCGGCCTCTGCTCCAGGGCGCACTGGTTCTTACTTTTCTGATTCAACAGTAAAGTTAGAAGGCCCTGGGGCGCTCCCCGTCCCCCCTTTCAAGCCCCTGCCCTCTCCGTCCAGCCCCACTCAGCAAAGTGGAACCGGTTCCTTTCTGCCTGCGCCCCCGCTCCCAGCACCACGCGGCTGCCGCTCGCCGCGCGAGCCTGGGCCGAGGAGCCGAGCGCGCCCCGGCCCGAAGGCGCACAGCGAGAGCGCGGCGATTACCTTCATGTGTTTGCGCAGCGAGCTGGGGTGCGTGTAGGACTTGTCGCACATCTTGCAGAGATAGGGCTTGTCGCTCGTGTGCACGTGCATGTGCTTCTTGCGGTCGCTGCTGTTGGCAAAGCGTCGGTCGCAGCCCTCGAACTCGCACTTGAAGGGCTTCTCCCCTGGTGCGAAAGGCAAGAAAGAAGTCTGATTACAACAAATCCTGCGGCTGTTTTTAAAAATGTAAACAATGGAAGAAATAAAAACAAAACGGCAGCAGCCCAGTGTTAACACTTTGCAAGTTCAAAAACCTGGGTCTTCAATAAAGTCTTGTATCCTCGGCGGAATTATAAATCTCTGAACATTTTAACTCCTAATCCAATTAGATCCAGATTTAATATTTTAGTATCATCATCAGTAGTGGTAGTTTTTCTAGATCCCAGAGCAGCAGCAGGTCTGACTGCTGGTTTTTCTGCCTGAGGCTATACAGACGATTTCGGGCGGCTTCTTCTACCTAAGCTCTTGGTTTCTAATTTTCANTCGCCTCCTCCACCCCACCCCACCCCCCATACACACTCACATTTTATAAGGTAATGGGGCCGAGAGCTCGGCGCCGCAAATTCCTCCCTCACTCCGGCAATAACCCCCAAGTTCCAAACGCGGTTCACAGAAATCGCCCCGGCAAACCAGAGTGGGGACGCAGGCGGGATTCCCGGCCTTGTTGGCTCTACGGGCCTGGAATGGCCTGGGACTCAGATCACAGCCTTGAGCTCGCCGCGAACTTTTCTTTTAACTGTTCCCGACCGGTCTCTTTATTTTTAAAGGCCAATGCAGAGTATTCGGTGTTTTGAAAACTACCTCATAGAATCTAATTGACAAAAGACTTCTCCGCCTTCCGCCGACCATCCCAACTCTTCAAGCCTCCTCAAAAACAAGCCCCTACTAAAACTGGGCTCCTTAAATATGCACAAGTCTCCAAAAACCTCTTCGGGCCCAACTTACTTGCTTTCAATCCTCCGCCCCCCCCCCTTTCGGTTTTTGTTTCTTTCTCTGCGCCTTCATCCTATCTCTCCCAATTTCCTCAGTTCCTTCTTTTGACAAAGTCCTCGCTAAGGTGCGTGGAGAGAGATGTTGGCTAGAAGCAAACGTTTAGCTTTGTCTGCAGCTGGAGCGGCTGGCGTCTGCGCCGCAGCCGAGAGCCTGACACCTCTCCCGGCTTCGCGCGCACCAGGGTCTCCGCAAAACTGGGTTTGTCTCTCTGCTCTCCCGGCCTTTTTAGTCCTCACTTTAAAATCTACATTCCTAGATACAACTTGTCCGATACTTTCTATATCTCTACATAATTTCAAGCCTAAACTAAAAAAAAAAGAAGAAAAAGGAAAGAAAGAAAGAAAGAAAGAAAGAAAGAAAGAAAGAAAGAAAGAAAGAAAGAAAGAAAACAAACCAGCACACACTTTTCACTGCCTGCCTACTGGAAACTGACGCCCAGACCCAACTGCGGCCGGGTTTGTGCGCCCCAGCCGCTGACTTTTGGATTTCGGGTCCCAGGCCCGGGATGAGGGGTGAGGATTCAAGAACATCGGTTTCGTACCTGTGTGCGTCCTTTTGTGGATCTTTAAGTTCTCAGAACGCGCGAAGACCTTGCCACAGCCAGGAAAGGGGCAGGGGAAGGGCTTCTCGCCCGTGTGCACGCGGATGTGGTTGACCAGTTTGTATTTGGCTTTGAAGGGCTTGCCCTCACGCGGACACTCCTCCCAAAAGCAGATGTGGTTACTCTGCTCAGGTCCGCCGACGTGCTCCACGGTGACGTGCGTGACCAGCTCGTGCATGGTGCTGAAAGTTTTGTTGCACGACTTTTTCGGGTTGGCCAGCTGCTCGGGCTCGATCCACTTGCAGATGAGCTCCTGCTTGATGGGTTGGCGCATGTAACGGAAGAAGGCGCCGGCGCCGTGATGCGCGGCCATGTTCACGTTCATGGGCCCATAGCCGTGCAGCTGCGGTGCGGCGTAATGCTCCGAACGCGGGCTGGTCACCTGGCCGTACTGCTCGGGCCGAGGGTACATGTCCCCGGAGAAGCCAAGCCTCATCTGCCCGTTGACCACGTTGGGCGATGCGTGGCCCGCCGCCTGCTCGTGAAGGCCGGGGAAGAGGAGGTGGCCCGCGGCGTCCGTGTGACCGTGTGGGCCCCCGAAGCCTCCAGCCGAAGCAGCGAACAGACTGTGCTGAGCGCTGGCTGCCGCTGCCGCGTCGCCAAAGCCCCGGTTGCGGAACAGAAAGTCCCGCGTGGAGTTGAAGGCTGCGCTCGAGTAGGAGCCGACGTGGCCCGGGTGGTGGTGATGGCCCAGGGCCGCGGCAGCCGCGTAGCCGGGCGCCTGAGACGTGAAGGCCGTCTGGCCGGCGGAGGCCAGCTCGTGCGAGCTGGGGTTGAGCTTGAAGGCGCCCATGCCGTCGGCGAACGGNCTCGCCGCTCAGGCTCTGCCGAGAGGACCTTGCGTCAAGGCTGCCCAGGGAAAGGCATGGAGCATCTCAGCCCCCCAAAAAAAACTTCCTCCCGGATTTGTAGCATAGAGGAATGTGAGCGCTGGAGCCGCGACTGCTCGCCCTTTCTCCGCCTCGCGCCGTATGCCCCTCCTTACTTCTCCACTAGCCCCTCCCCCTTTCTTTTCTCTCTCTCTCTCTCTCTCTCTCTCCTTTCTCTCAGGCTCGCCTTCTCGCTCCTTCACTCTCCTTTTTCCCCCTCTGCTTTTTGCGGAAAAAAAAAGGGGGGGGAGGAAAAAGAAAGAAAGAAAAAGCCAAAGAAAAGGCGCAAATCATGCACAATATTGTCTTTTGCGGTTTATCTTCCTGGGGAGAAACTTTCACCTCCTCAGCCGGGCGGTGAGCGCGAGACTGATAGCAGCAATCATTCCTGCAGATAAATGAATTGAAAGGACGACACCGTCCCCCCCTTGATGAATGGGAGCAGGGGGAGGCGTCAC
>NW_027530356.1:1462600-1467949 GCF_008692635.1 Crocuta crocuta | reverse complement strand
GGCCCGCCCGCCTCATCAATCCCAGGTATTGTAAAGCGCTTGACATCCCCTTTTGACAAACAGGGCTGCCAGGAGTAGCAACTTTTTTTTTTTTTTTAGCCAAATTTTTTCCCTCTTCTCATGGAAAAATTGTTTTGCCACGATTCCTTTTCCTCCTCGGTGATATACACTGTTTCTCTCTTCTCATCCCTCTCTCTCTCTCCCTTCCCTCTCCCCTTCCCTCTCCCTCTCACTTCTATCTCTACCATCTCTATCTCTCTTTTTCTCTATCTAGTCCTTCTTCAGACCTGCTCTTAGCTGAGCGATTAGCTACTCCGGGCGTCTCCGAGAGTAGGAGGTGGGGATGGGGCTGGTAAACACAGCTAAGGCACTTCCAGAATGTCCCGATTCAGCAACTTTCTTTTCTTTCTTCTCCCCTCTCCCCCCACCCCTTCAAGGGCAGCAAAGGAGGCTTTTGTTATTTGCTCCTTTTGAAGTTTGCTTCCCTCTTGCCTCGTCCCCCTCCTGTTCATAATTTAAGATCTCGGTAGCACACGGGCACTCCACTATCTATTTACAAGAAATGTGATTTCTCAGGGTAATTGGCTGCCTCGATTTTCTCACTTTAATCAAATCAATCAGGCTTCCTGCGCTTCTCCCCCCTCCACCACCAAAATAAGCACAGGTGGATAAGCTCTCTTAACTTTCCAGACTGTTAAAGTGACATATTTTTGTGTGTGGCAAATTAGAAACATTGTTGCCGAGTTGAGGTTTTTTTCCCCCCTCCTGTATTCTTCTTTTTTCTTCCTTTTCCTTAGTCTCCCCGGTTTGCCCCCGCTAACCCCCTCCCTCTGCACTCCTGTTCCCAGCCGAGGCCCCTTTCATTCAGGTAAAACTGTAAATTTCCCAACGAGCCATTGTTCTTCAATACTGCCCAAAGCTCCCTAGAAATCCCCGAATACTTTTTTGGTATTTAAATCCCCGATAGATAGGACCAATGTAAATTTTGTGACATTCAAACCTTTTCTGGTTCACAAATCAGTCACCCTTGTCACAGTTATTGAAATTCCGCAACTCGCCACACCAGGACGGTGGAAAAAGCGGGCGCGGTCTTTGTTGCCGACCAGGCTTTTGATCGCCAGAGAAAATTTACTTACCTTCAGATGAGTGAGCAGAAAAAGAAATAACACTCCCTTTGATTTAGTTAGGAAAATGCAGACATTTGGATTCAGTGCAAACATACAACACTCGCTTGTTTTCGCGATGCGGCCCTCGATTAACCTGTCTTTGCCCAGCGCAAAGTCTATTCAACAACTGCGCGTAGTTGCTTTTTGTCCCGTCCACAAAGAGCCATTGACTATATATTAAAATGATTGTTGAAAGGTAGAGGAGTATGGCACTTAAAAGCAGGAAAAAAAAATCCCTGTGACTCAATCAATTAAGGCGAGCAACATTTATGCATTTCAAAAAATGCACGCAGATGCGGGGGGTTGGGGAATGAAGGTTGCATTTCTGGAAGCTCTGTTTAAAACCCAACAGCCCCGGCCGAGGGTTTAGCTGAAGCGTCTGCATATTCATTAGGTCTAATTATTTTCTAGTAAGGAAAACACAAAAAGCCAAGAGTCGGAATCCTTCAATTTACCCTTTGTTTCTAACTTCATTTGGCTTCTTTGCAGCTGAATCAGAGCCCTAAACTCTCCTCAGACAAAGAAACCTCAACTCATCCTTTCACTGGCGGCCCCGTTAGGAAACTCACCAGTGCCCCGGCGAGAGGAAAAAATGAAAATGAATATTTTTTGCCCAGTTGCCCGCGCCTGCCGCACCGGTTGGAGGAAGGCAGGGTCAGCGGCGGCCTCTCCTCGCCTTTCTAATTTTCTGGTCTTTTCATCGACTAGATTCTCGCTTGGTGTTGGCAAGATGAGTTGCCCTTTCCCTGGGCTCTCTCAGCTCAAAACTCCACTTGCGTATCTGGGAAGGTTTCCCGGTGTCTGAAGGGACCTGGCCAGCATTTGCGCTTATTGTGCTGGGAAATAGAAATTTGAGAAAGGGAAAAAAAAAATCATATGTTCTGTCCCCAGCAACAAGTCTGAGTATAGCAGCCCAGCATTCCCCACCAACTTTGAGCAGAACCGGGCTGGGGAATGGAGAGAAAAGGCTAGGGTTTGAGGGGTGGTTTTTCAAAAACAAAACAAAACCAAACAATAATACAGTTTGTTCAAAAGATATATCAGAACTACTCAAGGGGAAGTTGGATGTTGCCTTCACTTCAGTTGTAAAAACCGTATTTGCAAGAAGTTTTCTCTAGAGGCTGTAGTAGTGTTCTCACTAGGGAGAGCAAATATTGAACCCACCTCGCCTGCCGTTCAAAGAAGGAAAAAAAAAAAAAAACAAGGGAGGGGACCTGAGGGGGAATGGTAGCCGTTGGGAGGGGGAGAGGGAAAATAATTCTTCAAAAAAGAAAAGTCAGTCCTCTCTCTCCAGTCCGTGGAAAATCCAGGGGACGTTGACAAGAGGGTATTTTTAGGAAACGCTTCCAAATATACAGGGTAAGAGTGAATGTGAGGGGAAAAAAAAAAAGTTGTGGGTTGTAGAAGTTATCAAGTGGGATTTGCGGCGCTCTCTGCAGGAAACGCAAGCGGCTCCAGTTCAAAGCCACATGCACCAACGTGACATATAAGCCATTAAAATATCATCCTGACGGCTCATTTCTGCTTCATCATACATTCCCTAACTGCTTCCCGAAAGCTGGAAAAGGAGAAATGAAGGATGACCGCCTCGCTGGAACCACAAAAGAGAGGCTTGGAGGGGTTTGTGGTTCCCCCTCGACCACCCCAAACTGATGCGCAGAAATGAGGCGATCCCGGCAACAGGTGGAGCGGGGTAAGTGTGTGAGTCCAGGGGGCAGATAGATGGGACCTGTATCGCCAGCTGCCGGGTATCAAGCGCCCTTCCCGGGGCCAGTGGCACCCAAACCCCACTGGGAAAAGAGGCCCAGCTAGAGTTTCTCCCCATCCCCTCCCTCATTAGCCCCCCAACCGTGGGGATAGGCCCCACCCCATTGACTTTGACGGAGGAGGGGGGCCTTCCGCCTAGGGCAGCGCTGGGGATGAGTCCATCTTTGCTTCCCAGGGAGGGGGGGGGGCAAGGAGGATGCACGGGGCTCCCACTGGCACCGGGACCCAGAGCAGCTTGTTACCCACCAGCCTTTCCTCCCCTCCCTGTAAACCGCCTGGGTGCCCCACCATAGGCACAAGAAGGGGAGTCGTGGCGGAGAGCTTTCTTTTCACCAAGGGACCGAACCCTCGCCAGGAGGGGGGCTCTGCGGACAGCTTCTCTGCCCAGTCCCTGCGAGGATGGCAGGGAGGGACTCGGCTTCCCCTTTCCAGGGTCAAAGGAGCTAAATCAGCCTTGCTGGCAGCAAGATGATGGAACTTCTCCGCCCCAATCTGACGGGGAATGCGGGCCGGGTCAGCGGCGGGGGCCGGATCCTCGCCCTCGCTTCTCCTGGTCCTGCCTCAGGAAGTTGACCACTAGGATCCGCTCTGTGCGCGTGGCTGGCCATGGGTTCGGGACGTGGCTTGCTTTCTCCCAGATGCGAACGAGGGCTATGACCAGTTCTCTGGGGAGCAGGCCGCAGCCGCCTAGATTCTGATCATTACTTTAGACATCTAGGAACACAGGAAATTTGGGGCAAGTGAGGCGGGAACAGAGTCAGGCGGTTAAAGAAAGCTAGAACTGCCTCAAAGGCTTGACCGGAAAGTTTGCGGTTGATGAATGAGGTTGGCTGCCCATGGGGACAGCTGGGAGCCAGCGAGGTCTTAGAAATAGAGAAGGGGCATTGAAGGGCCGTACCTTGGCCGACGCTGTCTGCAGGAGGCTCCCTATGGATTCCAAGGTCATATTTCTACCCACTTTCGAACAGCATTGGCCTCAGAGCGACCGAAGGCGAGGCACCAACTTCCTTTCCTCTGTCTAGCTGCCGGCAGGTGGGGGGTTTGGGGGTGTTCAAAGAGACAGTTAAATGTCCCTGCTGGTCCTGCTGGTGACCCACTAATGCATACTCTACTCTGAGCACACGAAGGTCACCCAGGCTTCAGCCTGGAGCCGGGGAAACCCCTGAGCTCTTTCCTCAAGGGAGCAGAAGAAGGAGAGAAGGCGGTCACACAGCCCAGCCTTGTCTCTGTGCTGAAAGGCCTGAAGGAAGGAGGTCAAGGAGATGTCGGTGCAGCTGGCTATAGCAGGCGGCAGGTGGATGCCAGGAGCCTTTTTGGTTTTGGCTTGAGAGCTCCCTGGCATGCTAAAGGGCCCCTGCTCTGCACCGTCCCAGCTGAGCTGTGGCCGAGAGGCCTGAGTGTCTGTGGGTTAATCAGCTCGGAGCAGTGTTCATGGCTCTGGGACTGAAATCTCTGGCTTGGGAAACAGGCTGTAGGTGACCTCTGACCTTGGGCTGGCTTGAGCATTCTAGAGCGACCCTACAACGTTCAGCCTTAGTGTTCCCCCAGAGAAAAACAGTGTATTTTGTGTGTACCCACGAGCCCACCTGCTTGGCTCTCCCCCAGACCAATTAATTACGGTGGTTGGCTGGCACCCTTTCCTCTCCTCAAGGTGTGCAGAGGAAGGTAAATTCCAATGTCTCCAGGTTGTGCTCCTGACTCCTGTTTAAGTAGCGATGGGAGTGTGCGGAGACCGACCAGGAGCAGTCATTTGAGGAAAACTTAGCCAAGCATTTTCAGTGCTTTTATATCCCTGGCTTGGTGGAGACCTCAGGTCTAGGGGCCCAGGGATTGTTCCCATGTTCTTTCACCCCTCCTTCAGTGCAATAACTGGCTTGCTAAGCAGGATCAGAGTTTGAACTAAAGGAGGAGATAATTACCCAGGTTTCCTACACCAGCTTGGTGATGGAGCTGCTACAAAGCCGCTTAAGGTCCCAGTTGCCAGCCCAAAATCCAGCCTCTGCAGCATTTGTTTGCATGCCTGTGGGTTTGTAATGCACAAAAGACAGCCAGCATTTAGGGGGTTGAAGTGACCCAGGCCTCTTAAGCAGGGAGGACTTGGGCAGCATTGTGGGTGGATGGGACTCTGTAGGGAAACTGACACCCATTTCCCTCTGAAGCGAAAAAGTAAATTCCACTAATTCCAACCAACCAGGACTTTTCCAGTGCCAGAAGTCCTGCCATGAGGAAATTTAGAGCGAGGATGCCCAGCCTGCCAACCTTCCGTAGGAATGTAAAGTTGGGCCTCCATTCTTTCCTGATTTGTGCAGGAAGGAGCTTATCATTTTTGGGGACAGAAGCCTTTTGTTTAGAAAAAATTGAAAATTAATAAAACCCTCTGGAAAAAAAGAAGAGGGGACCCCCCCACACACACACA
>NW_027530356.1:1456740-1462121 GCF_008692635.1 Crocuta crocuta | reverse complement strand
CCACCCCACAGGCTGGGACCTAGAAAAGAAGGGAGAGGGAAGGGCAAAAACACATTAAATTAGTACAAGCCCAGGTTGGGGGTTGAGGGAGAGAGAGAAAGAGATCTTTGAGCATAGAGAATTGGAAAGCCTTTGAGATAGCAGAGCCCCATTTGGATTTGGCCTGTGGTTCAACAAGTTAAACAATCGCTTGTTCTGTGGGCTGGAGTGTCAAGACAGGCAGACGTCCTCATTGACAGAGGGCGTGCTGTGTTTGTCCAGCCTGAGACCTTTTCAATGACTGTTTGTCTTTCTAGGCCAAATTGAGGGTTGGGGCTGGGTGGATCGTCTGTCTTTGGCTGTTCCACTGTCTTCAGTGTTGCCTGACAGATGCAAAGGTCCCCAGGATGGGTTTCAGACTTTAAGATGACCAAAGGCTTCGTGGCATTATCCACAAAGTGAATTTGATAAGGGATGCAAATATTGCAGGAGGGGGGAGGGGAGAGAGGTTGCAGTTCTGACATTCTTAACTAAGAAATGGAACCAATCAGGACCAGATGATAGAAATTATATATTTTTTTCTATTCTGGTGAATTTTATATTAACTTTAAAAAATCAAGCAATGATGATTTCCAAATAGATTTAGGGGTGAAGCCCTGCGAGGATAAGGGATTCCCACACCACTATGGGCAAGATCTACAATTCCACAAAGAAATTTCTCTCTTCTCATTTCAATATTTGTACCTCGGTTTTTTACCTGTTAGCTTCCCAGAGGACACCTAGCCCTCCCCATTACACTTTACTGAACTCAGTAAACTTAAAGAAAAAAATGGAAACTTCTCATACATTAAATTCAAATTCAGTAAGTTAGAGGTATTTGAACACCAGCTAGTGCTTAAATCCTGTCTACAAGGATTTGTAACAACAAATGTGAAATCAACAAATGAGTTCCACAAAAAAAATGTCAGGTAGGAAAATGATTTTTAATATTTTATATCATAAAGGATATATTGTTTTGCAACGGCAGTTCCCAGCAGAGTCCTCTCTTTCACTTTTAAATTTGAAAATGGTTTACGGAAGACTGGAAGATTCTTCAGACCAACACTGTTTTTCACTCATACATTCAGGCCCCACAGTGTTACCATACAAACATGTATGAAATTGTTTAACTAGTGACTGTCTCTCTTTTCTTCTCACACAGGCTCAAAGTCAGAAAATGAGATACAAGACTTCCTTGGTGATGAGGAAAAGATTACGGCTTTACCGAAACTCCCTCAAAGAGTCTAGTAAGTTAAAATCGTCTTTTGAATATTGGCTTGTTGAAGTTATTTTTTTAAGTGGGAAGTTTTGTTTTGTCTCGTGGTTATGTTGAGTTATGAGCTTGGAGATGTTCCTTGAGTTCCAATGAAACCGAGAACAACACCTTGGCGTTTGATACATTTGCACACAAATCAGTGACACAACATCCCACCAGCAGCCAGCTAATCCCCCTCAATGCCTACTCATCTGGACATTCTAGAATTAATATTTGACGACTCTCTCATTGAAACAACAACCCCTGACCTTCTGCAGCTCCACTGTCACATTATTCTATGACATATTCATCTTGAATTCATTTCCAGACGATTTGATTGGAATGAGGTTTGACATGTATTGGCTTCCATGAAAGGAGCAGACTTTGATCTTGGTGATGGGGCTTACATGATATGCATCATCTTTACCAGGGACACCAGCCTTCTGCAATGTGGCGGCAACTACGTTCCCACAATGTGGTGTCTGAACAGGGAGTGACTGACAGCCGCTCTGTCAGGAATACCTTCATTGTGAAGAATTTAATTTAATATTCCATTTAGAATAAGCATATGATTTAGGGTTGGGTGTTTTCCCTTCCAGGCGCTTCTAGTTTTCCTCATTTCAACTACACCACCAGCTAGCTGATGGTTGCCTCCAAGGTATTCCCTTGTTGGAAGGAAAAGCAACCTTCTTAACAAAAGTTAAATGGACAACTCAGGAAATGGCTTTCTTCTATTATTTTGGGATAATTTGATGGCAGAATTCTCAAGAGAAATGTGCTTATTATGTAAATTCAGTTGTTTTAATCCCTCAGTGCTGTTCTGGAAGATCCTTTGACCATGTTTCTTAATCTTTTGTCAAAAGATGTTTAGCAGAAGCCTTGCTTGGAAATTAAATTTTATCCAAGTATATTCTCTTTCATATTCAGTTTCATTAATGATGATTAAAGCCCAAACTTCCATAGCAGAGCAGAGGAATATTTTCCTTTATCTCCAAAATCCTAGATCTCATCTCCTTTGTACAATTTGGGCTGGGACATACAGTGGGCTCCTGGGGCTTAAGTTATTATTTTTTTTCATAAGACTAGAGACAACCTCTCACTGCAGGAATCTAAAGTCTGTCTGTGAATAGCCTATAAAGAGATTTGTCCCTTGTTTGGGGTGGTAACCTGTCTAGAAACAGGCAAGGATTGAACAAGTGACTGCAGATCTAGATGCAAATATTCAGACAAGAAGGTTTGTTCTTGTCCGGGCTCTGTGTGGTGGCCCTCGGCTCCTGGGACCCTGTTCTGAGCATAACCTGCAAGAGACAATCATCATTTAGCATTGCTTAAAAGATCAAAGTGGAAAAATAGCCTAGCTATTGATCTGAAACCTCCCCCCATTTCTTTCTTTTCCAAAGGAGAGAGGTCAGACATTCCCCTATTTGAACCAGTGATGTGAGGAGCTCTGGCAGATGGTAGGGCCACCAAATGTCATACTTCTATACAGCAGGACTAAAAAATCACTTCAGTGTATGCTGTTGCTTTGGCCAGGCTGAGGTGAACAAAGGTGCCTAGGGCATGATTCTGAGCACTGGATGGATCTTTGGCATCTGGTCATGGAACTGGCTCCAAACAGGCCCCTATGAAAGCCTCCAGTGCTTCTTTGAATTCTGCTGAAGATCTCTGGGCTGCAGAATGCGGTGTGTTTTTGGGTTTTTTTGTTTATTTTCCTGCAAATCAAGTAGGAAGGTGAACTCAAGACTGTAACTCCCAGCATGGCTAGAAATAGAATGTTCCAGCCAAGCATTTGGTATTGGGAGTCAGTGCGGTGAGATAACTTTCTGAAAGGAAAATCTGAGCACTGCTGAGGAACACCACTCCTCAGCCTGCCCTATCAAGTCAATGAAATCAGGACTCCTTGATACCTGGCACTGGAAGACTCAAAGAAACCACTCTGAAAACTAGCATGTGCCTCCCTGCCATCAGTGCCGCACCTGTCCTCTGTGGTTACCTGGATGCTGCGTTCGGCCTTCTTTCAGAGATATGCCTTGAAGACCCTTGTGTAATCACCCAGAGTTCCCTGTGTATATTAGTGGGTAAATGGATGTTTTCCCTCCCTGTCTCTGTCCCTGGGAAAATGTCCCCCTGGGAGAATTCCTGGTGTCCCATTTCTGTGTTTAGCCAACACGTGAACCATGTGGATCCAACAAACTTAAAGTATGAGGCAGCCTTTTTGACCTGCAGGTCAAGTAATCCCTGGCTACTCAAGATGCATCTACCCAGGATGGGTCCATATGTTTTCAGTACTTCAAGAGAACGCTGCATCTGGGAAGGAGCTCCATGGGGCCAGGTTACTGTCGGTGAATTTGGCTGAATCAGGCATATCTGCCCTTTCGCTGTTGGCACAAAAAGCCACACACATGTTCAAAGATTTTCAAGGGTAAAGTTAGGAAGAGTATGTAGCATACTAACAGTCTACAAGTATAAAACCTCTGCTTCTTATCCCTAGAGTGTACAGGGTCAGTGCTTACAGCTCAGGGGGCCCACAAACTTGAAAGGGAAAAATTGTATCTTTATTTTCACCATTTTCTAATGGACAGTTACATGTTTCTTCTAATACATATGTGTTGATAACAAAAACAGAACGATCAGAGTCCACTGACTTCACAAAGCTTCCAAAAGGGTCCATAGACTAAAACAATTTAAATACCCTGTTCTCTGCTTTATTCAAAGCTTTTGATGTAGGTGAGGTCACAATGTATATATTAAGGGATCCATTTTTGTGCAAATCAGAGATTTAATAGAAGGAAAAGTGGATGGTGAGTTTGACAAATGTCCTGAACGGTAGGTTGTAGATGATGTAGGTTCAGGTGGAAAGAAAATATTTTTTATTGCTGGACCACTGCAGAAGTGTCTCTGCACTTAGGTCTGAATGCTACAGGAGGAGTTGACTAAGCTCTATGTTGAAAGTTGGTTAGGAGGAACAGCTGGGCCAGGGGTCCCAGGGAGGAACACACTCCTTTTGGGTTTGGGGGATTTGTATGTGTGTGTTTTGTTTTCGTTTGTTTGTCTGTCTTTAGGAGCCCTTCATGGGTTCAGCCCAGACTTGCCTAGCCAACTGCAACATTCAAAAGACACCTGAGCAGTGAGGAGCCTTGAAACTGCTCACTGAGACTAGGCCTGGCCATCCCAAGGAGGAAGAGAAAACAGAGTGAGAGACAGAAGAGGAGGCTTCTGTGGCAGAAGGGTAAATCCCAGGAAGTGAGAGTATGGGAGGAAGGAAAAGCCAGAAAGGAGACAAATCCTCAAAGTCTAGTCTCAACACTGTACAAATCCTTGGTTTCTGGAGCAGAAGGGATTTGACTGTCAAAAGCTGTCCTTCAATGTTTCCTTTCCTTTCGTTTCCTTTTCTTTCCATTTCTTCTCTTTTCTTTTCTGTTCTTCCCTTTTCCTTTCTTTTGTTCTTTCTTTTGTTCTTTCTTTCCCTTTCTTTCTTTCTTTCTTTCTTTCTTTCTTTCTTTCTTTCTTTCTTTCTTTCTTTCTTTCTTTCTTTTCTTTTCTTTTTTTCTTTCTTTCAATGTTAACACAGCATCTATTGGTTGTGTTGCTTAAGCTCTTCCAGCCAGCCAGAGGAGCAAAAAGACCTGGACTTGTCAAAGCCTAGGGAAATTGTGGAAGTTAATCCCTCGCTAAAATGCGGCCTGCGCAGAGCGGGGAACAATGCATTAAATGAAGAAGGTCTCAAAGAATCTGCCAACCATTATAAATAAGTTAATTATTTTTAAAAATGTAAAAAAAAACCCTTTTACCTGATCAGGAAATGTATAAGAATAGTTCTTGGTGCTGAGGGTGGGTGGGGCAGCTCAATCAACTCAGAGTCAGAGTTCCTTGCAATATGCCCAAACTTCTCGCCTCTGCTAGGGATACGGGATTTTTTTACTCAATCCTTAGAACTTCTCTTAAAAATCCAAGCTTTTCTCTGCTTTGGAAGCCTTTTCTATGGCCGCTAGGGAGGCCCGAGTACCTAAGTTGGCATTTTTGGCTCCAGAGAGCAAGGCAGGCATTAGGGCGAGCAGCCCTTTAAATTGCCAAGCTGTGCAGCCGGCCCTAGCCGGTCGGCGGCGCA
>NW_027530356.1:1452079-1456720 GCF_008692635.1 Crocuta crocuta | reverse complement strand
AAGTTTTTCCCCCGCCCGCCGACCCCCACCCCAAAACGGCGGAGCGGCAGCCTGGGAGGGCGTCCCGCGAAAGGAAGCTCTGGGCCCGCAGGCCCTTTCACAGCCTGGGCTGGGACCCTCGGCGTCCACTCTACTCGGAGCCCTGGGGGCTCGCCCGGATAGAGGCAGAGACTCCGGCCACTGGCAACAAGTGGAGGGAGCTGAAAGTGGAAGTGATCGCGGTCCCCTTGCCTAGAGGCTCTGTTTGGCGGCAGGGTACAGAGCTGAAGACTGCAAATTGACAGGGGGAGACCCGGGGGGTGAGGACCTGTCTCTCCTTGCCTCTGTTTCTTGGCCAGCCGGCCCGCGGGGCGAACGAGTTTGTGGCCGAGAGGATTCTCAGCCCCTCGAGAGAGAGTGCCATGGGTTCGAGGCCAACCTCTCCCAGGTCATCACTGTCTCAGGCCCACTCTGGCTCTAGTCAGGGCCGTATTCTTGGGTTTAGGGGTCTCTGAGCGCCACTTGAAAGGAGGGGCTGGCAAGGCTAAGTGGGAAGGATAGAGTGGGGAGAAGGGGAAATGGTAGGGGAATCCAAGAAAATGAGAGAGAGAAATGAGGGACACGAGAAATTTCGGCGAAAGCGAGAAAAAATAATAAAGCTCAAGGGCTGCTAGCCCAAGGGTTTCCTCCGCTCCCGGACACATAGTCGGCAGGTCCTGGATACAGGCCCCCCCTGCCTGCTCTGGCTCCGGGGACAAACCGGCCTAGCAGGCCACCACCAGGGCCCGGTGCCGCCCGGTCGGCAGGGCTGCATCTGCCCGTCTAATAACCCGAGTACTGTACGTAAGGCGCAACCCCCTCCCCAAAGTCGTGGTGAAAGAAGGCATAACCCAGCCCCTCTCACTTCCTGGAGCTGTGAGGCAGAGCGGATCTACTCAGCTTTCGAGAGAGGAAGGGGAAGGGGCTCAAGAGGAGAGAAAAGAAGCCGTGCCCGGGTCAGAGCGCATGAGCAGTAGAAGCCAGAAATGTTGGGGGTAGGGTGGGGTGCGGTGGAGAGGCCCTGGAGCAGGAGAGAGGAGAGAGAGGAGAGAGAGAGAGAGGGAGAGAGACGGAGAGAGAGAGAGAGNCGGGCCCGGCTGCGGGCCAATGGGCGACCTAGGCGATTGTTCCTCTCCGCGGGCCCGGGCCACGGCCCCGAATCTCTATTCACTTCCTCGCGCGCCCCGCTGCTACCTCTGTAGTGCACGGGATTTCAAGTAGGCATTAAAGACCGAGGGAGGAGGGAACACACCCCGAAACTTGAGGGGCAAAGAAAAAACTTTGCATTAGTTTTTTTGTGGTTGTTCTTTGCCCTCCCTGCTGTCAGGTGACTGGCGTGAGCGGCCTGACCTAGGGAGCTCTGGGGAGCCCGGGCCAGGATCCAGCAGACCGCCCTCTTTCAGCGGAGCTGGGCACTGAAATTAAAATCTATGTCTGGGGCGCTTCCCC
The DNA here is from genome assembly GCF_008692635.1 of Crocuta crocuta. NCBI lineage: Eukaryota > Metazoa > Chordata > Mammalia > Carnivora > Hyaenidae > Crocuta > Crocuta crocuta. The sequence continues at coordinate 1,455,253 of NW_027530356.1, read as the reverse complement.
ACCACCACCACCACCTAACACATCACCGCTTCCCTCACTTCCATTACCCCGCAGAGCTGCGCGACCCCCGAGTGCTCCAGGGAATTGGCTGCCAAAGAGCTCTTGGGGCGCAAGCCGTGCCCCTCTGAAGCACAGCCCAGGGTCCCCCAGCAATCCACAGCCTCAGCACTGCGCACCTCACTGCCCCTTCCACCTGCCCCGTAGCCTCTATCCCTCTCCCGCTCATGGAGCGGCAGGGGGCTCTACCGAACTGCCGCCCAGCGGGTCCGCAGTGGAGGTGCTTGGCCTCTCGCCGTCCGCTCCGTTCGCTGCTGCCTCTGTCTGGCTCCCAGTCCCGGCGCTGACGGCAGAGGCCGTGGTGTGGCTGGGCTGGGCCTGCCCCCCGGGGCCGGGTGGCATGCTCGGCCCACGCCGCCCATTCTCACGCGCGCTATTTGTCTCCACAACAGGTAGCAGCTCCGGACACCATGGCCCCCAGCTTGCTGCCGCCTCCAGCCCCTCGGTGTTCCCGGGCCTTCAGGAGCAGCCACCGCAGGCCTCCCCCAGCGGCACTTTGAACGGACTCCTGCGTCTGGGGCTCCCTGGAGACATGTACGCGCGGCCTGAACCCTTTACGCCGGGACCGGTGGCCCGCAGCGACGCCCTGGCAGCTGCGGCGGCACTGCACGGCTATGGGGGCATGAACCTGACCGTGAACCTCACGGCGCCCCACGGTCCCGGCGCCTTCTTCCGCTACATGCGCCAGCCGATTAAACAGGAGCTCATCTGCAAGTGGCTGGCAGCCGATAGCTCCGCGCCCCCGCGTCTCTGCTCCAAAACTTTCAGCACCATGCACGAGCTGGTCACGCACGTCACCGTGGAACACGTCGGCGGCCCGGAGCAGGCCAACCACATCTGCTTCTGGGAGGAGTGTCCGCGCCAGGGCAAGCCCTTTAAAGCCAAATACAAACTTGTAAATCACATCCGCGTGCACACGGGCGAGAAGCCCTTCCCCTGTCCTTTCCCGGGGTGTGGGAAGGTCTTTGCTAGATCAGAAAATCTCAAAATACACAAAAGAACTCACACAGGTCAGTATTCGGCACTGTCTGTCTCGTGCGGACCCTCTGGGGGAGCAGGCGGCCTCTTCTGGGCCCTCGGGGCTGGATTTCCTCAAGTTCCATCTGGGTGGAGGGGAGCTATCTTGGTATTTCCATGACCCAAGTCCATAAAATATTAATTATGCCCTTCTATTAGAATCACAGAAGTTTCCAGTGGCTGTGTGTGGGGAGGATAGCAAGTGATTTCTGCTCTGTGGGAGGGGGCGAGTGTGAACATACTTGGGTCTCTGTGTGTGCAAATGTGTGTTCGCTGATCGAGCTTGATTTGCAGGTTTCAAAACAGCACTGTTCCCCAAAGTCATAAGACATAGAATCAATTTCATTTTCCTGGTCCTTTTGGAATCCTGAGGCAAGTGCTCTTCCACCGGTGGACTTAACAACCTGACTACCACCTGAAATGAGGGATCATCAGCCCCTTGGTGTCTTCTTTGGGATTTGGGGTCTCATGGGCTAACTTTGCCCAGGTTTTGGAGCCTTGGTGACCTGACACTTGGGATGTTTGACAAACCCCTTTGCTTTAGCAGAGACCAAGGAGACTCATCTGCCTTATATGTCATTTACTGAGCTGTTAAGTGAAATGGGGACATGTGTCAGCCACATCTGTTAGTTCTAGTTAACAGAAAGAAAAGAAGCCCACTCAAGAGCATGCAAAGTTGAACTCCTCCGGCCAGAAGCATCTCTAATTAATGCAATTGCAAGGAGAAAGTTTTCACACTTCCCAGAACAGCCTGTGAAGTTACATTAATTAGTTTAGCAGCCGATGTTTGTATTCTCCCTAGCTAGGGTTTTCTCGCCCAACCGCCCTGGAAGTTTAAGAAGTCAGCATCTCCTCTCCTCTATTTTGGGGGTGGGAGAGGGGGACTGCTGGGGAGAGGAGAAGATAAAATAAGTTCCAGCTTGGTGCCCCCCACCCCCATCCCCCGGCCATTCTCTTACTCTCTTGGCGCTCTACCTTACTCACCTCTCTTCTTGGTGGAAATAACAGCAAGTATTAGAATCAAAGGACTCTCCCAGGCTTGCACTGCTGGGGAAAGAAACTTGCAAATCCCATTTTCTCCCCCAAACCCTGCAATCTTGGGGAAGGTCGCTGGCCAGGACGCTGGCACAGGTGGAGTCCAGACCAAAGTCCACTCTTAGTTTCCTTTATTTCCATAGCATATCTTGAAATGTACAGTTTCCCCCAACTCTTCCCAGGATCTTCCCCACCCCCTCCGCAAGCAGTTGTTCCCCTTTCCCGCTCTACGAGTTTTATCCCAGAGGAGGGAGGAGAAGTGAGGCTTGCATCACCTCCAACAGGCCCGCTGATTTCAGGAGTTGAACGCCGGTACTGCGAAGGTAGATGCGCAATCCTGAGCCAGAGAAGGAACTCATTTTTAGTGACAGGGGTTTTTTAAACAAACAAACTTTTACTGCTCTTTGCCGGCCTACTGTTTGAAGTCCATGAAGCAGAAAATGGTTAAATTCTTAGTGCAATCGACCTACAGCAGAGACGCAAGTTCAGTGCGCCCGGGCTGGCTCAGGTTTGCATCTATTCAGGACAGAATTCTAAGTGCGTCCTTTCCACTGGCAGTCCTGACTCATTATCGCTGGAGTAAAAAAAAAAAAAAAAGAAGAAGAAGAAGAAGAAGAAAAAAAAAGAAAGAAAAGGAAAAAAGAGAGAGAGAGAGAGAGAGAAAGAAAAAAAAACTGCTGGGATTAGCCTGTTTCAGCGTCTCTCTCTAACCCCCCTCCTAAGTAATGAAAAGAGAGGGGGGGAAAAACAACAAAATGTTTCTCAAATGGCAATAGACCTCACTACAAATTATTCATGAAGACAGTTCTCGATTCAACAGGAAAATAATTGCCTTTTCAAATATTAATGGCATTTCATTTCCTCGAGTCGCGGAAGCGGCGAACAAGAGCTGATTTCTCAAGAGTGGAGATTCTCCCGGATCGGAAGCCCGGGCCTGGCTTCGGAGGCAGCCGCCCCGAGCCCAGGCCGAAGGCTTTCACTGTGTGGCGGTCACAGCAATCCCGGAACAATGGTGCCGCCGCGAGCGACGCGGGGCAGCCGCCGAGCTCCAGCCCGACCCGGCCG